>NW_006296634.1:1918347-1936136 GCF_000327345.1 Myotis davidii | reverse complement strand
TTCCTTCCTTCCTTCCTTCCTTCCTTCCCCCTAAAGCTGGCTTCAGCCAAACAAGGCAGCAGGGGGCGCTCCTGGGTCATCCCAGGAGAGAATTCTGGGCAACAGGTTTGTTGAGCCTGGACTCAGAACACTGGAAATTTTTCTATCCACTTATCAGCCTGAGGGTGAGCAGGGCAGACCTTTTGAGAGCTGGAAACAATATTTTTCTAGCAGGCAGAGACAGAGATGTGAGAGAAAACTGACTTTTCTGACTTGTCCCTGAGATTCCTCAGGCAGGAAGGAACCTGACTTTTGCCTCTGGGAGATAAGCTAGTAGGGCAAGTCTCCATCCTGGGGCCATTGCCAACACCAGGTGGGTCCCAGTTTGGACACGATGCAACTCCTGTCCCCTTGCCTGTCCCCAGCAGCTGACTCTGGTTTGGCTCTCTTTGGAGAACTGAATCTTTTTCAGAATGACTTCAGATTAATCTGTGTAGCTATTGCCCATACCTTGCCCACTAGGTTCTTCATCGTGGGAAAAGAAAAAAAAGTCTTTTTCTCTTTTCTCCCAGATCTAGCAGAGTGCTCTGTGACTGTTCCTGGACCCATTTGGGATTCAGATGGGAATGGGGTGAGGCAGGGAGTGCTGAACAGGTCAGTAGAGTGTGGCACATTCCTGACCTTAGCTGACACAGCCAAAGCTTTCTGGGCAGCAGCTGCTTCCCAAGACTCCACTCCTGCATTCTTCTAGTCTCCATAAAGCCACGGACACTCAGGAATTCCTCCTTTCCAATAACAGGGCCTGTTTAGACACTGATTTATGGATACAAGGAGGGTAAGATGCCAGTATCAGGTTACACAGCCCTCCCTCAAAAATCTGGCCTTTAGCTCTAGCACCTCCAAGTCCTCTCTATTCAAAGAACAGGGCATGGTGCCTGGTGTGGAGGATGGGATCTCTGGGCTGGAGACACAGGCTTTGTTGCTTGCCAGCAGAGCTGAGGGCACAGGCCCAAGTCTGTGAATTTATTCTGGGAGAGGACATATCCAAGTCATCCTCAGATCTGGTTTCTGGCATCAGAACCAAAGTCGCTGGTTTCCCCTAGAGTCTGGCTCTGTCAGAGCACCAGTGCGCCCCACAGGCTTCAGGGTTGCTGGGAGCGTAAAGGCAGATGGTATTCCAGGCTAAGGAGGGGTGGGTAAAGCCAGTGTTGAAGGCCCTGGACATGTATAGCATGAGAACTGCCTCACTTTCCTCAATGTCTTACGGGTCCTGACAGCCCTAGCCCACTCCCACCCCACCCTACCCCAGGCATTACCTTTCAAGCTCTCTAGGGCAGTAGAGGTTAGGGATTGGGCCTTTTCTGATTAAAAATCTGCAAAGAAACAGATTGTATAGCTTGCCTGTAAGCCTTTTCCATGTGTCTCCCACCTCTTTTAACCAGAACATTTTCCCTGAGGTTTCTTCTAAGTTCTTCCAACTATAGTTTTATTTTATTTTTAGTTTTTTAAAATATATATTTATTGATTTCAGAGAGGAAGGGTGAGGGAAAGATAGATAGAAATATCAATGATGAGAGACAATCACCAACCGGCTGCCTCCTGCAGGCCCCCACTGGGGACCGAGCCTGCAACCCAGGCATGTGCCCTTGACTGGAACCTGGGACCCTTCAGTCCGCAGGCAGATGCTCTATCCACTGAGCCAAACCAGCCAGGGCCCAACTATAGTTTTAGCCAACCCTTTAGCTTGTGGCACACTCTGGAGACCCCTGGGACACCCATCTATGCAATTCGTGTGCCATTAGATAAGTGAGGCGCAGATGTGTGGAAAGGGCTAAGGATGAGGAAGACTGCATCCCAAATCAGCCTATTCATGGGTCTGGAAGTGTTACTGGGTGGAGGAGTGTTGGTGTTTGCAAGGAGGAAGATGGTGAGGGTTTGGGAGCAGTCTGTAGTTGCTTAGTCATATCTAAGGTCTCCTACTGGAAATGAGGCCTCAGCTGGACCAATAAAAGACAGGAACCTTTACGATGCATTGTAGCCCGACCTGCATGGTTCTGTCATCCATTCTCTTGTGTCTCCTATCCCAGCCTGGCATCTGACCCTCTGTGTAGGAGCAAAACTTTTTTCCATTCTAAATGACCATTTACTCCTTTCCCCAGTGTGCCGGACATTAGGAAGACAACAGCCTGCTCAGGAAACCTCAGGATCCTGAGATGGACGTGAGGGAGTACAAATGTCAAAGGCTCGTTCTTGGCCTAGACATGAGTTGGAAGTTCACTAGCATGGCTATTAGGAATGACCAAACCCCACCCACTCACCCATTACAATTCCAGAAGCCTCATTTTCACAGCCCCTACTGCTTAGGGAATTAGGAGTTTGGGCCAGCTCAGTGATGGCTCCCTGGTATATAATCTGAAAGCCTTGAGGTGAAAAGGGGGACGTAGAAATCATAATAATAGCAGCTCCTATTCATTGAACATGTTCTATGCTTAAGGTATTGGTCTAAGCATTTCACATGCTTTATCTTTTATAATCTTTAAACAACCCATTAAATAATGAGCCCTATTTTGCAAATGAGTAAATTGAGGATTTAATAACAATAACAATTAAAATATTGAAATAATGAAAAAATTTTAACAGCTTTAATTTTTATTTACTTGTGTTCATTTTTATTGTTTGTTAATCTTCACCTGAAGATATTTTTTCCATTGATTTTTTTTTAATTTTTATTTTTAGAGAGGGTGCAAGGGAGAGAGGGAGGGATGGGGGGGACAGAGGGGGAGAGAGAGAGAGAGAGAGAGAGGAACGAGAGAGACACATGGATTGGTTGCCTCCTGCACGTGCCAGTTGATGCCTGGGCTGATGCTCTAACCGTGGAACCACACTGGCCAGGCCTAATTTTGTAAAGCTAATCCAGTGGCAGGCCCTGCAGAAGCACATTATATGCATGATATTATTAAGTCCTGGGAATTTATCATATTATCCCCATTTTCATCTAAGAAAACAGACTGAGAGAGAAGTGACTTGCCCAAGGTCACGCAGTCTTAGAAAGTGACAAAGCAAGAGCCAAACCCACTTCTGTCTGATTCCAAAACAGCCTGTGCTTCTCATAATTCCTTAGCAACACTGCCTCCCAAGGGGCCACCATGAAGGGAGCAGGCAGTTATGGGAGAGAGTTCTACTGGCATTTTTTAATTTATTTTTAAATTCTATTGGCCTTTAAAAGCAGGGGGCCCATAGACTCAGCCAGGAACTGAAACATCTGCCATGCAGGGAAGCTGTGGAAGAGCACTCCCCCTATTCCCACCTGACAGTGAGTGAAGCTTTGATGCTATCTTCTCACCCACCTGGTAGTGCAAACCCACAAACTGCAGGAAAACAGACCCTGGAACAGGCTGGACAGGGAGGCAGGGGATGTTAGCTTTGGCTTGAAGCTTCTGCCTCCTTGCTCATTCTGAGATGTGTACCCCCACCCTGGCAGCCTGTTGTGGGGTTGCTGTCAGTCTCTGCTCTCTTTCCAACCTCAGTGTGAATCTTACTGGGCTATGGTTGCCTTGGTAACTTAATGGGGAACTTTTGAGGCTTTCTAGAACCAGAGAGGACTATAGAGGGAGGAACCATGTTCTGTTAGGCAGCCAGTCACAAAAGAAACCATTCCAGTACTCACTGCCACCCGCACCAGCCTACCAGCCAGCCAGCCAGCCTTCCTTGGGTCTGGCCTCATACTCTCTGTTGCATCTGTAGAAGCTTTGCAGCTCTGGGGTCTGAGCCTGGGAGGAGGGAGCTGTTAGGTACTGCTGTGCCCTTGGAGTTGGCTCATTGTTGCTAGAGCTCCCCAGACTCCGGCTTGCTCCTGTGCCCTGACTCCGAAATTTTAATTGGTTTTATGATGTTCAATGACTATTTCTTATGAGACAGCTAATTTCAATGAGGGGAGGTCAGGTCCTCCTCTGTTAGACTTGGTGGGGCCTCCAGATTGCTGACTCCCCAATCAGCACCAGGCAGACTGATGAGATCCCAGTGGGCTGGGGCAGGTTGGTGGGGGAGGGGGAGATAAGCTGGGGGTGGGAGGAGGTGCCAAGTCTCTGTGATGAGAGCAAGATGGAGCATGTGCACTGCCTGACCTTTGAAGAAGCCCACACATCTGAGGTGGGCCCCTGCAAATGCTGTCCTTAGGAAAGGGAGGGAGAGATGTGGATCTCCTTCTAGGGGCCTATGGCAACTCTCTCAGGTTTCTAGGGAGATTCCTACATGGGGTTGTCCTGGCTGTGCCAAGAAATCCTCAATCTTTTTATTTTTGCAATAAACATTAATATTTTGAGAACAACAATTTAAAATATAATAATACATGCAATAAACATTAATAGTTCAAAAAAAAGATCTTAAATATAATAATACTAGAGGCCCAGTGCATGAAATTGTGCATGGATAGGGGCCCTCGGCCTGGACAGTGATCAGGGCCAATCAGGTTCCCTGCCTCCCTGCCTCCTCCTTCCCTCCACCACCGCTGGTGGTTATGTTGTTCATTTTATTCCACAAATGAGTGAGATCGTATGCTATTTATCTTTCTCCAACTGGCTTAGTTTGCTTAGCATAATGCTCTAATGCTCTCCAGGTCCATCCATGCTGTTGCAAATGGTAAGCGTTCCTTTTTTTTTCTTTTCTTCTTTCCTTTCTTTTTTTTTTACAGTAGCATAGTATTCCATTATATAGATGTGCCACAGTTTTTTAATCCACTCATCTGCTGATGGGCACTTAGGTTGTTTCCAAATCTTAGCTATTGTAAATTGTGCTGCTATGAACATAGGGGTGCATATATCCTTTCTGATTGGTGTTTCTGATTCCAAGAAATCCTTAATCTTGACACCATTGTTACCTGTGGAGCTGTTTCTTCTTCCTTCTTTCCTAGTCTTCATCCTTTTCATTTTCCCACAGTCTCAGTCTAAAATATGGCTTATTTCTTCCTTAGGTCAGTCTTTATGACTGGTCTCTGTTTCTTTCTTGGTCTTTCCCCTCAGTCCTACCCCTGAATCAGTCAGTCTATCTATCTATCTATCTATCTATCTATCTATCATCTATCCCCCTCTCTTCCACCTCTCTCCCTCCCTCCTGCTCTTCTCTCCTCCCCAGGTGGGAATTGACTTGCTGCCCATTACAAGGGCAGCTCCACTCACTGACTGATTGCTGACACAGACAGGGTCTGCTGACAATGGGGGATGGACAGTGCAAGAAATTCTACCAATGCTGGGATGGCTTCCCTCTAACCCTCATGTTCAGGGAGAGCATGGGGGCCAGAGGTTTACTCAGTCTTTTTAGGCTAGAAGCTGCCATCCAGGTTTGTGACTCCCAGCTAGGCTGAGAGGTTGGCCCTGTCTCTAGACCAGGCTGAACAGCTCTGTGCCTTGCTCCCTCTGGGAAGGATCTTTGACAACCTGTTCTGGTTCTAGTTACAGTCTGTCTGATCTCATGTCCTCTTCCAAGGGAGAGAAGGTGGCTGACCCATTCATGGCAGACACGTAATTGCACTTTCAGACAGAGCCAGTTGCTGGATATGACTGGCAGTGGGACAGAATAAATTCAGGAAGACACTTACCTTTTCAACATATTGTCAAACTCCCTCTTCCCTTTGTTTTCTGACTCAGTGGCCAACTCCCCAGGAATTGCTTTCTCTTTAAAGTAAGTCCAACCTTGCAAGGAAGGAAGGAAGGAAGGCATGAGACTGGAGCTGCCCAGGTCAGGAGGGCTGGAGTCCTTGGCTTCAAAGATCAGGCCCTCTTTCTTCTCCTCCCGCTCCGTTTAATTAGCTAATGTCTGTAAGGGGCTAGGTGGCAGGAAAGCCCTATACAAATGTTGAGTACAATTTCATTTCCAAGATTCACCAAGAATATACGAGTATTTGCACTTTGGCTTAAGGTCACTGGGCCTACCTGGGAAAGAAGGACTGCCCCCTGTAGGGCCCGGAGAGAGGAGGTCCCTCAGAAGCTGGGGCAGGTCAAGGAGAGGCCACAGTGGAGGCCAGGCTCCTGTCTCCTTGGTGTTCCGGCTGAGCATCTTGGCACCAGCCTGCTTTGCACTGTTCACGTCCCTCCTAACTGCTAGGATCCTAGAGGCTCGGCCCTCTCTGCAGGGACCACCCGCAGAGACTTTCCAACAGGAGATTATGCTAATATGCACAAGAACTAATATTTACTGAACAGTTACTATGTGTCAGGCTGTATGAGGGGGAGGGGAGCTTTCCAGCTTGGGGAGAAATGGCTCCTTCTCTGTGGCAGTGAGTGGAGGAGCTTTCCAGTGGGTGAGCCCTGTGAGCTGTAAGCCAGGTCTGCAGGAAGTCTCTCTAAAACCTCTAGGAGCTGGGTAGCACTTATTCTACTCTGACCCAAGAGAGGAATTTCTGTTTGCGATCCAGGTCCCTTTACTGTGATGTTCGGCAAGCTTCTGGACTGTCCCCTTCTTTTCCCAGTGACAACTCATCTGGCCCTAAATCCTTGACAGGCTCCATGTCCAAGGGGCAACTTTCCAGAGTTTGTGCTCCAAGGCCTGCTTGTGTGTCCCTGTCCCTGTCAGATTTCTATGTTATCCAGTACCGAGGAGTGGTCCCCTCTATCCATCTCTGGGCAGGACTTGGTTTTGGGTGAGGGCCAGAGTGGCAGAGGCTGGGAGAGTGGAATAGCCAGGCTTATTCCTCATAGCTCCATAGTCAAGGTGAGTGCATCAAGAGGGCAAGATAGTCAGCAAAGCAGGGAATAATGGAGGGTTCCGGAAGAGGCAGGCAGGCCAGGCTGGGAATATTGATAATGCGTTTCAAACATCTCCTGGGCCTCCTTTGTCCCCATCCCTTACCCTCTAAAATTTGAACAGAGCTGGAATGGGCTCTCTGAGAGACAAGGTCCTTTAGCCCCAAGCATTGTCAGCCTCCACTCTGTCCCCAGTTGTTCTCTGGTTTCTCTCCAGAGCCCAAGGGCCTCCATATATCATCAGTTCATTACCATTCTGATAAAAGTCACTAGTTCTTGAAAAAGCATTAACCCCCCCCAGCTGAGGTAGCCCTCCACAACCTGAGGAGGAGTACAAATGGATGAAGACATGGGGTGGGGGACAGACACACACACATAGGTGCACAGACACAAACAGTGATACTTGGTCCCAGGGGTGTATTAATGGACACAAACACCCTGATGCATACAGCACACATACTTTTGCACACGGACATGGGGATTTTTTACATGCCCAGGTGTAGTTATACTAGAGAGCCCAAAGAGCTGATTCACTGTAGCCACACTCAGTTGCTTACAGCCCCTGAGATTCACTCAACATCTAGACCTGCAGTGCAGCATCCAGCAGCCTCAGCCTCCTGCAAACACAGAGGCCAGCTCCCCAGACTCAGGGGAGGGAATGGAATGTGGAAGCAGAGGTTAGAGATCTGTGAGTTCCATTAGCCAAAAGGAGCATGTCTGGAATCTAAAAGCACAGGGACAAGGGCACTGCAGAACAGTTCCTGACAGCGAGTTCACATTTCCCACCCCCTCCCCCAGCAGGAAGAGCCTCACAGTCATAAAGACATTTAGGGATTAGAGCAGCTCCCTCAATAAAAGCTGCTTGTTCAAAAGGTGCCTCAGACTCCTTTCACTATCCCCCTTTTAAGGCCCTGACACCCCCCATTCCTTCCTTCCAGGCTCCTCTCCTCTCTGCCCCCACCTGTGGGCACAGGTATGAGTCTGGTTGGGCCATGCTTTTCAGCAACCCAGGGACCTTGATGGGGAGTGGAGGTGGTCAACACTGGCCACTGACTCATGATCCATGGAGGGGCAGCTCCAGGGACATCCAGAGTTTTCCCAAAGGAGAGGAAGGAGGACCAAGGACCCAGGGAATGCTCCTAGTTTACCCAGGGCGACTGCCTGACCTAGGGAAGGACGAATCTATTTGCTGCTTACAAGTTGGGGTACGATGGAGGGGTAGGAAGAGTCAGTTTCAACTTCTAACACTTCCTCTGGCAACCACTCCCATGCATTCAGTTATTTCAAAGAATAATTAATACCTACTATGTGCCAGGTTTTATGCTAAGCACTTGGAATACAGTGGTGAATAAGACAGATTCTAGTCTAATTGGGAAAACCACAAAAAAAATGAGGAAATGAATACAGGATTACTAATGATATAATGAGTACTATAAAGTGAACAAACAGGTGCTGAGATAGAAAGGGGAACCTACATCAGACAGAGTAATCAGAGAAGGATAGTAACATAGCAATAGACCAGGAAAAATAGGAGCCAGGGGAGAGCATTTTAGGTTGCAGGAACTGCCAGTGCAAAGGCCCTCTGGTGGGAGTGTTGGAAAGCAGAGACTGGTGCGGCTGGAGTGAGGTAATGAGAGGAGGGGTGGTACTTGATGAGGTTGACCTGGTTAAGATGGGCAGCGGCAGGTCTTGTGAGCCATGGCAAGGAATTTGTTGTTATCCTAAGGATGGAGGTAAGTTCACAGAGAGATTTAATCAGGGAATCAGAGCCATGAGCTGACCTTCATTCCGCAGGAGGATGTGTAAGAAGGGTACTAGTGGATGCAGGTAGGTCAGTAAGGAGGCTATTGCAGTCATCCTAGCAAACAGGGGCAGGAAAGAGGAAAGGAAAGCAGCCAACATTTTTTTTTTTTTTTAGGGAGAATCAAAGTCCTCAAGGTACCTGCTAGGGACAAAAGATGAATTCCTCTCTTGATTTGTTCTCTTATCACCAAGGTACATCATGGGATTTGCCATCTCAGCTCAAGACAAAGCCATGGCTGGTGCCTTCTCATCCCCATATCAGCCCATGGTGAGGGTGTTGTCTTTTGAAGATTCTCCAGGGAAGGTGCCCACCTGCCTCCTTCTGGCACATCCTGCAGGACTGGGAGGAGGTTGCCATTCTAGGGGGAGGGGGTAAGTTTCAATGTCTTGCCCAGTTAATGTGGAGCATGTCCATAGTGCTACACACTGGGTAATGTCCAGCTCAGACCTGGCTGAGTCAGGAAGGCACAGAGCCACCCACCTCCACTCCCTAAGACAGAGCTCAAGAGACCTTAGAGCAGTGGTTCTCGAGATGAGGCCCAGAAATCAGGATTTTAAAAAGATCCCCAGGTGCTTCTAATGTGCAGCCAAGGTTGAGAACCACTGCCTTAGAGCCATTGCAACTCCCAGCTGCCCCTCCCACCATCAACCAGGGAATAGGAAGGATGTCAGAATCAGGACAAGGGGAAGGAGGGGCCTGCTCAGAGCCTGAACCACCCCCCAGGGATGCAGGAATATGAGGCAAGGATCCTGAGCTTGAACATTTACAGGTAGCACTCAGGATTGAAAACTGATTTATAGTCTGCCGGCAGGCAGGAGGGAGCGGAAGGAAGGTGGGGAGCTCTGCTCTGTGTACACTTCAGCCTTGTTGGGCAGTGGTAATTATATATTACATTGAACTGTCCTTGTAGCACAGTGAAGGGCAGTGGGAATGAGACTCTAAATCACACTTCCCTGATGCTCCCCATAGCTCACCACTGTGATGTGGCCCCAGAGCCCAGGACTGACACTTCTACACACACACACACACACACACACACACACACACACACACACAGTTGGGGGTGGGGCGGGGGGACCAGCCTGACAGGGGACCCACAGAGCAGGAAGATGGGATAGTAACGCTTCTGTCAGCTTCCAGGAGCTGCTCATCCTAAAAGCCTCATTGTTTATTACCCCCCTCACCTCCCATATTCTCTATCCCCCTTTTTCTACTGGGGCTTGAATATGGGCTCTGTCATTTGAAGAAGACCTCTGTCCACCATTCATTTGCTCCTGCAGCATCTCTTTTCACACCACAGCCACTACCTTGGTTTGTTTGGGATCTCATTATTTTACTCTTGAATTTTCGTAACTGTCTCCTAAATCACCCTTATCCCTAATCCAATATTATTTGTTGCCATGGTGACCTCCCTAAACACACCTCTGACTATAATCTTGATCTCTTTGGTCAGGGAATTATAAGTGTGGGCAGAAATGGTCAAAGACTTTGGGTTCTTGAGGGCTCAGGAGGGAAGAATTCTCCCCAAGCTCTTTGCAGGTTGGTGATTGCTGGCTCTCTGCCCACCCTGAGCACAGGAGGAACACTGGTACTCCTCATCCTTCCTTCCCTGGCTAGACCTTGGTCCTTAGACCAATCACTTGGACTTCCTACAAATATCTTGTTCCTTTCTCCAGGGCCCCAGCCACAACTTTCTGGTTCATTAGGGAGGTGGTTGTACTTAATGGTGATGAGAAAGGGCTCTCTGGGATCAAACAGATCTGGATTTGAATTCTGGCCAGGACCATGCACCAGTTATTTGAGTAGTGAACTGATTAAGAACAAGAACTATATGCCCGGCCAGTGTGGCTCAGTGGTTGAGTGTCAGTCAATGAATCAGAAGGTCATGAGTCGATTCCTAGTTAGGGCACATACATGCCTGGGTTGTTAGCTCAATCCCCGGTGTGGGGCATGCAGGAGGCAGTCGATCAATGATTCTCTCTAATTGTTGTTTCTATCTCTCTCCCTTCCTCTCTCAAATAAATAAAAATATATTTTAATAAAAATAAAAAAAGAAAAGAACTAATACTCTGCAGCCAGACTGCCTGAGTTTGAATCTTAATCTCTTACTCTTTAGTCTGGTTAGGGCAAGTTATTTAACTTCTCTGTGTAGTTTCCCCATTTTTAAAATAAGGATGATAATAGCACCTAGCTTATAGGGTTGTTGTGCAGATTAAAGAAGTATAATATGTAATAATATTTGTAATCTTCCCTGGATCATGAGCTATTTATTATTGTAATTTCACCTTTCAGAGTCTCAGTTTCCTTGTTTATAGCAAATCTCCATAACATATCTCTTCCCTACCTCAAACTCTCAAAGGCTCTCCAAATGTTAGGTATTATTATTTATCAGGTACTTGCTTCTTGAGGTTTTCAAGGTTTGGGCAAGAGGTTCACCTTCCCTTTAACAACCAAGCGTTGCCTTCATCTTCCTCCTTCACCAGCCTCACAGAAGAAAATGGTGGCATTCTGGAGCTAAGAGCAACCTTGAAGGCCGTAGGGTCCTCTTCTGCCCAAAGGAAGGGGCATACTAGGCCATTCTGGCAGATGGGCATCTTTGACAGAGAGAGATGGTTTCAAATGAGGCTGATAATTAATTAAGACCAGAGAGTTTATTCTCTTCATTGCAGAGGTTAACACAGGTTTATTACAATTTGGGGAAGCCCTCTTTAAGGAAAATAGTATAAAATTATAAGCATAGAATTAAGAGCAGGCTTTGAACAAGGCCTGTGCAAATGAGAAGCCCTGAAGCTTAAGTTTCATTAGCTTCATGGAAAATCCACCTCTGCCACCGCCACCACTTCAGGTGGGCATTTGACGAATACCTGTCAGCTTTTATGGCCAAAACAAACCATTTTTACTGTGGTATAGACCAAGACCTCTAGAGCTGTAGAGTGGGCACTTCCTCCACCCAGATTCCAGAAGCACCCCATTATGAGGACTGTGGCACTGTCTTCACTCCAGACTGACTGTTCTTTTTCAATTCATTTGCATGTGATTTGCATGACATTAATATTCACACTCATATTTGGAAACCTTCCTTAGTCTCAGTATAAGCTGTATTCTTGGTACTTAATTAGCACATGAGATTTAACTCTCTTCCCAGGATGTAGAGGGTAAAATACAGTCAACTTGGGGGTGGCTAGGAGAAGGGTATGATGATGACATTTGTCTTGGAGTCAGTTTCTAAAGTCTCTAGCCCTACTCAAATTCTCCTCCACTTATCCCTATCCCCTGCCAACCTCATCCCTTCCCAGTTTCCTCGTGATTATGAAGTTGGGAATGCACATACAGTATTCAAGGACACACGTGCCTATCCAAATGCTGGGCTTCCTGTGGCTCAAGTGTATGGTCCCTGAAATCAAGAGGCACGCGGCATCAAGATGCCAGCAGACAAGAACACATGGACGCCAAAACCAGTTTGGCTCAGTGGATAGAGTGTCGGCCTGCGGACTGAAAGGTCCCAGGTTCGATTCCGGTCAAGGGCATGTACCTGGGTTGCGGGCACATCCCCAGTAGATGTGCAGGAGGCAGCTGGTCGATGTTTCTCTCTCATCGATGTTTCTGACTCTCTATCTCTCTCCCTTCCTCTCTGTAAAAAATCAATAAAATATATATGTATTTTTAAAAAAAGAACACATGGAGTTCTTCCTCAAATTACTCCCAGGAGAATCAGCCCCCCAGAGTCCTTTAACATTGTTTGGAAGCCCAGATTTTCCCCCTCACTGACAGAAACAGATGATGGGTGGGAGTGTGTATGAGTGAGTGTGTGTATGTGTGTGTGCAAGCATATGCACATAAACTGTACATACATATAAAAAGTGTGCACACATTTGTGAGACAGTGAATGACCATGTGCACATTAGTACGTCTACTAAGACAGGCAGAGGAAGTGGAGGTGAGGATGTGGGGAGGAAGGTCTCAGTCTAAGAAAACCACATTGTGGTTCTAAGTGACATCAAAGGTGAAATCTGCTTCCCCAGACCTGCCCTGTAATTGAGAGGCAAAAAGAAGCTAATAAGTCAAGGGAAGTTTTCAGGGCAGGATGGGGTGCAGCTGCCAGTGTCACCACAGTTCCAGCAATGACATCACTCTCCCAGATTGCTCCTCTGAGGTGGTGAGTCACCTGGAGCCCAATCAATACTGCATTACATTTGTCTATGCCATCTTTTATGCTCTCATGAGCCAATTCATGCTTTTCTCTTCCACGTATCCCAGCCCTGCCTTCTCTGTACCCCTGAGGAGCCTGAGCCTACACCTTGGAACTTAGCTCTCTTTTAAACGTCTATCAAATAAGGCAGGAATCCCTGCCTCTGGGTGAGGCAATCAGAGAGAAGAGAGGGAACAAGAGAAATAAAAAGAGAGACATTCTTGTATGTATAGGGGGGGGGGGGGTCTTGGAACAGAAGTTGAAAACTTGCAGAGCCAGCCTGTGAATAAGGAGAGGAGAAAGTAGAAGAGGCAGAGGAAGGAAAACAGAAAAGAAAAGAAAACCGAACCCTAGCTGGTTTGGTTCAGTGGATAGAGCGTCGGCCTGAAGACTGAAAGGTCCCGGGTTTGATTCCGATCAAGCGCACGTGCCAGGTTGCGGCTCACTCCCCAGTAGGGGGTGTGCAGGAGGCAGCCGATCAATGATTCTCTCTCATCATTAATGTTTCTATCTTTCTTTCCCTCTCCCTTCCTCTCTGAAATCAATAAAAATATTTTTGAAAAGAAGAAAAGAAAAATAAGCTTGGAAGGAAGGGAGGGAGGGAGGGAGGGGGAAACTGAAAGGAGAGCCAGAAAAAAAAAGAAAGAGGGAACTGGGATTGGGAGGGGAGGTGTGATGAGGTGAAGCTGACATCTGTGGTTTCTCATTTCTCAGGATCTTAGGATTGCTACCTAAGTAGCAATACAGTTCTCTAATTATATTTGGATTCCAAGACTTGGTGATATAGGAGGATACCCAACACTCTAAATTACTTCCCTGCCAGAGGAGCCCCAGTGTCTACCCTTTGAGGTCTCATCATAGTCCCACCCTCATTAGAGATGGGGGTGGGGGAGGTAGAAACCGGACAGAGGGGAGGAGCAAGAGTGAGAGGCATGGAAAGGAAAGGCAGCATCCACTGGGGCAGCTCTGGTTTCTCTCTTGGGACTTTAGTTTTTTTCCAAGCCCTTGGCACCTGCCCAACCATTGTTCCCTCTGGCCTGACCCTCATGCTCAGTGGCAGCCTGAGCATCATCCCTTGTCACTGACGGGAATCAGAACAGGGGCCCCTTTATCTGAAATGAAAGAGACTTGACTGCTTACTCTGTGACTCTAATTTCCCAAGATGCTGTTTGTTCCTGGTGTAAATTGAGCTGCCACAGGAAACAGCCTTTGAGTTTGTGTCTGACTCAATCAGAGAAGTAAGGTTGGGGTTTCACTAGACCACAGAGTGTCGGGTGGAGGAAGACCCCTGCGTTAGGACTTCTTCTCCCCATGTTTTGTGGCTGAGTGTCTCTACAAACAGGAAGGTCAATCTCCAGTCTCTATTTCTCAAAAACAATACTGATACCAGTAATAATCTATCTATCTATCTATCTATCTATCTATCTATCTATCTATCTGTCTATCTATAAAAGCCTAAGTAACTGTCCAACCATTCAGCCGGTAGCGATGATGTGCACTAACCACCAGGGGGCAGACGCTCAATGCATAGGCATGGAAACATGGTACAGACTGATGAATCTCTGAGGGAGAGAGTGAGAGGGGAGGGCGGGAGGAGATTAGCCAAGAATCTTATATGCATACTAGAGGCCCAATGCATGGATTTGTGCACTGGTGGGGTCCCTCGGCCTGGCCTGCGGAGATTGGGCTGCAACCAGCAGTCTGACATCCCTTGAGGGGTCCTGGATTGCGAGAGGGCGCGGGCCAGGCCAAGGGACCCCACTGGTGCACGAATTGGTGCACTGGGCCTCTAGTGATGATGATAATAATAATAATAATAGCTACCATGTACTGAGCACCTAATATATTCCAGACTTTGGTAAATGTCTTATGTACATTATTTCATTCAATTCTGTAACAACAGCATGGGATAATCACCACTGTGGAAAGTGAAGGAGGAAACTGAGGTTTCCAGAGGTTGCTTAAGATGTCATAGTTTGAGCCCTGGCTGGTGTGGCTCAGTGCATAAGGCGTCGGCTTGCGGACTGAAGGGTCCTGGGTTCAATTCCCGGTCAGAGAACATGCCCGGGTTGCAGGCTCCATCCCCAGTAGGGGGCGTGCAGGATTCTGATGGACCGCCATGCCTGGTTCTCCGGATATCTGCCAAGCTGCCTGCCCTCTCCCCTGACCCTAGGGCCTGTGCTCATGTTCGGAAGCAGGGACAGTCCTAGCCAGTTTTGCTCAGTGGATAGAGCGTAGGCCTGCGGACTGAAGGGTCCCAGCTTCGATTCCGGTCAAGGGCATGTACCTTGGTTGAGGGCACATCCCCAGTGGTGGGTGTGCAGGAGGCAGCTGATCGATGTTTCTAACTCTCTATCTCTCTCCCTTCCTCTTTGTAAAAAATCAATAAAATATATATATTTTTAAAAAAAGATGTCATAGTTTGAGGTGGAGCTGAAATTTGATTCCAGATCTGTCTGATAGTCCCTGCTTCAACATTGCAGCCTCTTTTCAATTTGAGTTGCAATTCAAAGCCTTTACAGTGGGACTTTGACTTACGAGTGTCCCGACTAACTAGGTTTTTAAGATACGAGCCGTCTCTCGGCCAAGTTTTTGCTTCGAGTTGCGAACTAAAATTCGGGTTACGAGCCATCTTCAGATACCCCACCGCTAGTTGGTTCAGCAAATGTCGCAGTGAACACCACAACATCAGCCCAGCATCACGTGTCTCACTCGTTCACTTTTTGATTTGACATACGAGTAATTGGAGTTACAAGCTCCGTCACAGAACGAATTAAACTCGTAAGTCAAGGCCCCACTGTATTTCCAGGAAGTACTCATTCCTTGCTCCCTCCCTTAGCTCTCCCTCCTGCACCAGCCTCAGGAAGCCCCTGGTTGCCCAGACTGTCCCTCCTGCAAGCTCTTACTAGGTTTGGAGTTCCCTTTGTAGCTCTTGGGGTTGAAGCAGTCTGGCCCTCCACTCCCACTCCCAGAGAGGGTCAGGGTGGGGTGGGGGTTGGGGGGAGTGGCTGTCATTTCACACCACAAACAAAAATATGAGGTTACTGGAGAGGTTTAGGGTCACATGGTGCCTTGGACTCCTGGTTCTGTGGAGTCCCACAAAAAGGAATAGAAGAACGTGGAAAACTACCAGATCCTCAAGGGAGCCGAGGATAGGGGCAAAGGTGAAACAAGAAAATCCCTCTCCCATCAGACCCTGTGCCCCAGCAGGCTGATGCCGCTGTTTGGGACAGGGCAGTCACAACTTTTAATGCTGCTTGAGACGCAGCTCAGCCTGCATTACTAGTCTCTGTGTTCCCCAGTGGAATGAACCTATTCCAGATCTTGCAAGGCCCCAGGCACCTCCTGATACGCTCAGAGAAAACAATGTGTTGCCTTAGCTGGTTTGGCTCAGTGGATAGAGCATCGGCCCACAGACTGAAGCGTCCCAGGGTCGATTCTGGTGAAGGGCACATAACTCAGTTGCAGGCTTGATCCCTGGCCCTGGTTGAGGCACATGTGGGAGGCAACCAATTGATGTGTCACTGTCACATCAATATTTCTCTTTCTTTCTGTATCTCCCCCTCCCACTCTCTCTAAAATTCAATTAAAAAATATCCTCGGGTGAGGTTTAATAACAACAACAACAACAACAAAACAAAAACAAAAAAAGAAAACAATGTGTTGCTAAGGTTTGGGGCAATCTTGGGGCCACCTTCCACCAGACTGTCTTCTCCAGGCCCCTCTCAGAGGGGATGATCTGGAGTCCTACTGGGAGAACCCAAGTGGACCAAATATTCCTCTCAGAATTGTGAGCAAATCAGGGAGAGATCTGCAGTGTGAAAAAAAGAGCAGGGCAAAGACAACTGGGTATTGTCATGCAGGAAGGCACAGTCACTGTGCCACCTGAGGAGAGAGCCATAATCACAGAGATGGAGCAGAGCAGCAGAGAACATCGTCCTCCTTTCCGCTGGGGTCGGGGCACGTGTGCTGCAAGGTGGCTCTAGGCAAAACTTAGGGCAACCCTCCTTTTTAAAAAAATCTTAATTTTCAATTAAAATCTACATTCAATGTTATTTTTAGTTTCAGGTGTACAGCACAGTGGTTAGACAGTCATTTTACAAAATGAATTCCCCCACATATCAAGTACCTACTGAGCAACCCCACTTTTCTTTTTCTTCTCTCTCTCTCTCTCTCTCTCTCTCTCTCCCCCTCCCTCCCTCAAAGAGAGAGAGAGAGAGATTTATTGGTTGCTTCCCATACACGCCCCAACCAGGAATTGAACCTGCAACCTAGGTATGTGCCCTGACTGGGAATCGAACCCACAACCTTTTGGTGTATGGGATGACACACCAGCCAACTGAGCCACCTGGCCAGGTGCTCCTCTTTTCAATATAAGGAAGTTGAAGCTCAGATGGGGACAGAACCTGCCCTAGATCATACCACTCCTGAGTGGGTCTTCCAGTCACTGTTCTGGAGCAATGAAAAGAGGCAGCCCTTCTCCAGCTGTCTTCTCTAAAGCAGGGAGGTCTGAAGGGGAGAGCTCACAAGTTCCATCCCCCCTCCCCTCCCCCGCACGGATATCAGGGGCTTTGTCTAGCATCTGTAAAATGCTATGGGCCCTCAGTTCCCTCATTAATAAAAACAAGGACAAGAATATCTGCTTTTCTTCCTAGCAGCGCTGTTATTGTGAGGATAAGCTGGAAATAATACACAAAGAGCTTTACAAGCACAGAGTGTTATTAAGTTTGTGATTAGAACAGGTCAGTGAGGGCTGCAGGAATAATGGGAGGATTAATGCCGATGCTCTGGGGAGGAGGGAGGCTAAAGTCTGCTCTGTCCCCTTCTATGGATCACCTGCCCTGAGAGAAAGCAGTTGGTGTTGGTGTTTCCAAATTGACTTAAGTAAGAAATGTGTTATAGCAGCCGGCCCTCACTCAGTCTTAACTTGCCCAAGGCAGAGACATTTTAATTTTCGAGTCATAATGAGAAAAGAAACTCAAAATTAAAGAATATTTCAGTGAAGCAGTCAGAATAGCTGCCCAGACTCTGAATTGAGGGGAGAAATGTAAATTAAATTTCCTCCCCAGCACACCCCCCC
>NW_006296634.1:1903235-1918328 GCF_000327345.1 Myotis davidii | reverse complement strand
GACTTTAAGAAGCAGGGCAAGCTAGGATACAGCTGGACAAAGATCCCACAACCCTGGCCCTGAGGTCAGATGGGCCCTGCCCCCACCTCAGGGTGCTGACAGGATGACAAGCCGCAGAGACCTTCTACCCACTCACAAGAGAGATTTACCTCCAGCAAGGTCGTCTTTTCTCAGGCCATGGCCCTGCTGAGTGAGGTCGGGCCCTGAATGTTGAGTTCAGAGAAATTGGGGGTGACTCCTTGGTCCCCTGCAGTCTAGTTTTCTGAGGCACAGAGATGCTGTGGCCTACTTTTGTCTCCTCTTCTCTCAAATGCTGGCTCACTCATGTACCACAAACATCTCTCTGTCCCCTATAACTTATGGTAGGGGTCCTGGGGATGGGGAGGGGCTGCCTGAGCCCTCAGCTCACATTTTTCTGAGCTCCTATCTGTTCCCAAGGGAACACCCTTTTAGGCGCAGTTGACTTTCTCCTTTCTCCCTCTCCTTTTCTCATTTACTTATCCAAAAAACATTACGAGGTTAAGGGGTGGAGGTAGTTGTGTGCCAGGATCTATGCTGGGGTCTGGGACTATATAAGTAAACCAAATCCAGTTTCTGTTGTCAGGCGGAAGAGAAAGACAGGTGGACTGAAGATTGCATAGAGCATACTCAGCAGTCAAATACATAGTTATTGGAAAACTCTGGAGTCAGACTGACCTGGTTCTGAAACTGCCTTCATTCCTCACTCCTAATGGTGTGACTTCAGACAAATTGTCTAACCTTCAGTTTACTCATCTATAAAATGGAGATATCACCTTATAGGATTGTTGTGAAGATTAAGTGAGATAATCCTGGTAAATTGCTTGGAACAGTGCCGGGCACACAGTAAACATGCACTAAAGGCCAGTTAATATCATTTGAAGTATCCTAATGATATTGCTGACATTTATTACCCTTTATTGGGTGCTTATTCAGACAGTCAGGGTGCTATGGATACAGCAGTGATTCAACTGTAGCCCTTGTCCTTAAGGAGTTCATAATCTCTTAGAGGTGACAGATATGTAAACAGACCACTGAAAAATTATTACCACTGCCAGCATCACTTAAGACCTGTCATTTTCTGGCTCTTACTATATGACAGGCACAATAATAGGTTTTAAAGATACATAAAATACATTATCTCTGTCCCGGCTTGTGTGGCTCAGTTGGTTGGAGCATCTTCCCGTACACCAGAAGGTGGCAGTTCAAATCCTGGTCAGGGCACATACCCAGGTTGCGGGTTTGGGATGTATGCAGGAGGCATCCAATCAATTGTTTCTCTCTCACATCAATAATGTTTCTCTCTTTCTCTCTCCCCCTTCCTTCCTCTCAGATCAATAAAATATCTTTTTTAAAAAGATACATCATCTCTAATTCCTCCCTAACCCTGCAAGGGCTATATTACCCCCATTTTATAGAGGTTTCATAATAATTTGCTCAAGATCAGGCTGTTTGCAGAGTGAAGTACTGACTTGAAGGAGAGTGATCTCTGTCTGAAAAGAGATCAAGGAAGGCTTCAGAGAAGAGGTGATATTTGATCAGCATTTTGAAGAATGAAAAGGTGTTTCCCAAGAGCCAAGACAGGAAAGGAACAGTATAGCACAGCACTTCTGTGGGTCTACTGGAGGACCGGAGCTACAAGCAGCACCAGCAGAAGTTCCTCAGGCCTGGAGGTCTTCAGGTCTCACACCAGGGAACACTAAACCGAGCCATGGTTACCTGCACCTACCCTGACAATCATTTCCTTCTTAAGACCATATCATAACCTACATGAAAGGTGATTATTTTAGGGAGAATATAGTCAACAGGCCTGTGATCCCAGAGGATTTCACTGAGGCATGGAGTTAAAATAATTGCATGGCATTGGAGCCCCTCTCCCCATACCTGTTGACTTAGCCAAGGATCCAGTGAGTCAGGGGTACACATCGGGATCCCCAGGGAATCTGAGAGTCACTGCCAGGGCTGGTATCCGGGAGATAATCTCAAGGGCCTGCAGAAGACCCCACCAGATTTGGGGCAGATAAATGAAACCTCTTCCTTTGTTACAGTCATTTCCACTCCATTCCTTCTCTCTTCCTGTCACTCTCCTCACACTTTCCATAGCTGCAAAGAGGCAGCCATCTTGGTGCAGTCACAGGTCTAATAGGATCTATCTGGCTGTCTCCACACCTGGGAAAATTTGGACTCATCATCATTAACTTTCTGTTTCCCTACTCAGAGCAGGTAGAAGGAGACATCTTGCACAGACAGCAGCAAGGGGAAGACTCCTAGAGCAAAGCAGCCTTTAGAGCCTAGCTCCGTGCTTCTCAACCTTCCTAATGCTGCGACCCTTTAATACAGTTCCTCATGTTGTGGTGACCCCCAACCATAAAATTATTTTCGTTGCTTCTTCATAACTGTAATTTTTAAAAAATATATATTTTGTTGATTTTTTACAGAGAAGGGAGAGGGATAGAGAGAGTTAGAAACATCGATGAGAGAGATCAGTCAGCTGCCTTCTGCACACCCCACACTGGGGATGTGCCTGCAACCAGGGTACATGCCCTTGACCAGAATCGAACCCGGGCCCCTTGAGTCTGCAGGCCGACGCTCTACCCACTGAGCCAAACCGGTTCGGCCATAACTGTAATTTTGCTACTGTTATGAAACGTAATGTAAATACCTGATATGCAGGATGTATTTTCATTGTTACAAATTGAACATAATTAAAGCATAGTGATTAATCACAAAAACAATATGTAATTATATATGTGTTTTCCGATGGTCTTAGGCGACCCCTGTGAAAGGGTCGTTCGACCCCCAAAGGGGTCGCGACCCACAGGTTGAGAACCGCTGGCTAGCTCAAGTCTCAGGGCCACCACCTTTAGCCAGTATAGCAAGGGGCTCCTGCGCAGTCGGGGGTTTTGAGGCAGACTTTGGGGGAAAGTATATGACCACAAGTTAGTGAGGCTTCGGTGCATGTGACAGACAGATTGCAGGTGCTCTTCAAACTTCTGCTTGAATAACTTGGCTTTGGAGGAAGGAGGAGGGACAAGATAAATGTCCCTGAGGCTGACCCATTCTCCATCCTCTCCCTGAAATGGCCTCCACTGGCCTCACAGACCTAATTCATTCCTCACATTAAGAAGCGGCCCTGGGGATATAAAGGACAGCAGAGGGAATATAGTTAATAATATTCTAATAACTATGTATGGTGACAGATTTATCATGATGATCACTTAGTATGTTATATAATGTCTAATCACTAGAGTATACCTGAAGCTAATATAATATTGTATGTAAACTATAATTGAACAATAAAAAAATGATTTAAAAAAAAGCAGGAAACACGTGCACATTCCAATAAAACACTCAAAGAGGCAATTATTTCTGGGCTGCCTATCCCAGGCCAGAGTACAAAGCAGCCAGATTTCCAGATCTGCTTCCATTGCCTCTGGCTGTTGGCAAAATTAAACTTCTTGATAAATGAAGATGAGTTGGCTCCCAGGGTTGGAATCGTTCACCTGCCTGGGGCTGGGGGTGCCAGGGGTGGGAGTGGGGACAGGGGTAGATTATGGAGGAATCGAAGCAGCATCATAAGCCCCCCACCACGTAACACATACCTGTGTTATGTGCACATTGAAATGTATTCAGCACATGTACCAAGTCTTCATGTCACCTAGTAGGATGTGGGCTTGGTGAGAGGCTCTTGATAACTGCCTGTGTTTCCAGTGCCCGGTATAGTAGATGCTCCCCAAATAGATACTGATTCCTGAATAAATATAGTTACCAGGCCAGAGTCTCCTGATAAACACTGTGAGAATCCTTCACGGCTGTTAGGGAAAGCCCCAAAAGTCAGATTCAAGAACTGACATATACCTTATTCAAATTCATAAGAGTTTTAATAAGAGAAACTTAACATACGCGGAACAAAGCAGCTGCTTCCAGTCGTGGCCTGCCGGGAAGACTCCATATCCCTCTTTTTATAGGGGGTTAATAGTAAAACCACCAGAAAGAACGATGAGATCTAAGTTAACAGATGACATCAGGCAGTTATCACACTCTGCATTCATTAACCTCCTTCCTGGGAGGCACTCCAGTTTTCTGGGTAGTCAGCCAAGCCTGAGGCTACAGAGAGTTAAGTGTCCACCATTTCCCTCATTCCTTTGCTGCTGGAGTCATATTGCATCTCAGTGAGTTCCCCTATACTAGCCTTTCATCCAACATGGATCACATGCAGGTACCTTGAGGAGCAAATTAATGCTTTTCCTCCTTACCTTTCCCATGGATGATGCTGTGGATACTTAGTAAATTCCCCAAAAAGTCAGAAATGGTCTCCTTGGCACACAAAGGGGTGGGCAGTGGCCTGATTGGGTGCCTTACAAACAGGAGGTGCCCTCTAGGGCCTCAGATTACTACAGTTCCCTCTTCATCTGTGTCAGGAATAGGCGCCTGCCCAGACCAGCTTCTACCCCCCTCTTTTGAAATGCACAGCTCTCCCTCGTATCACAGCCTCCCTTCCCAGTGTCATGTGACGTCCCTCTTATTCCATGGGATACCTCTTGTGCCCCACTTCAAATTGTCCCAGCCTCACCTCCACTGGCTTCAACCAGTTTATGTGACCTTACCTTACAGCACCTTCCCTTCCCCTCAGGCCCCTGACCTTACTTCCTGGCTTTCTGCACCAAGGGCTTCTTTGTGGCTAGAGAACTGAAGTGCAGGTAGTTAATACCCTGGAGACAACTCTTGACAATAGAGGTAGGAATCACTGGATAAATATTTTCCTCTTGTCCCAGTTGCCGATTTTGAGACCCTTCAGAAATGTTTTCGGAATGTTCCCTGGTTGCTTAAAGCTGTAACCAACTCAGTAACACATTTGTACATTGTCACATGAGCTCTCCTCTGTCTCTGACCCTCACTCCTGCTCCCTGGATCACAGTCTTTGTTCCATGTTTGGCTTTCAAGGGTACTCAGACTAAATCACTTCCCTTTCCCTTTTGTTCTCTCTGTCCTAGCCACACTGGTTGCTTTTCAGTTTTTTACTTTTTCCCACATCAGGATTTTCAAACAAGATTTTCCCATCACCTGGAGTGCTTTTCTTTCTGCTAGGGAAGCCCCTTGGCTGAGACCTGGAGGATTAGGAGGCAGCCATGAGAAGGAAGATCTGGGAGAATGTTCCAGGCAGAGAAAACAAGCCAATTGCAAGAGCCTTGAGGAGGGATTAAATGTGGCATGCTCAGGGGTCAGCAAGAAGGCCTTTGTGGCTAGAGCAGAGTGAACAGGAAGAGGGGCACAGAATGCAATTGGAGAGGGTAGGGTCCAGACCAAGTGCAGTTTTGTGGTCCACAATGGAGTTTGTATCCCTCCCCCAAGTTTGTATTTTAAATGCATCAGGAAGTAAGCTCCTTTGAAGCAGGGATTATGTTGTTTGATTCACCGCTGGTCTCAGTAAGTAGTAGGACTCATAAATGTTTGTGAAATAAGTGAATAAACATGCTTGCCTGTACTCCTTGTTGACATAAGAAATGTCCAAACTTATAGAGTATTTTTATGAATTTCTTTGTGCCAAACTGAGGACAATTACCAGGAAGCAAGATCTCAAATGCTCTGGAGAATGGCAGCTTTGCAGCTTTTTCTTATGCATTTGAAGTTAAGGAGGGAACATAAGGAAGATTACCTGGAGGTGGGGAAAAACCTGGTGGGGATTGGATTACAGGATGGCTAACAAGATTATGTGTTCTCTTATGCTTATTTCAAAAGTGTGTTAACTTGGATGCACAAACACAATGGACGGAGGGCTTCCTTAGGCAAAGATAAATGTTTTACTAAAAAAGTTATATGCTCGCAATGTGACTACCCACCATGACCTGCCCAGTTAGGAATTTATGATCATATCACCACGTGAGGTTACTTTCTGTAGAATTCCTTTTTTCCCCCCAAGCCATGTCCCAGCCACTTCTTGTTCCACACAAGGTGACAGATTAGTTCTCTTTTCTAAAATGACAGCTCCAGGAGGGATGGGGTCAGGCTAGTTTTGTTTTATCCTGCGAGAATCCTTTGGGAGTGAGAGCCCTGCCTGCTTTGCACACTGACTCTTCTGTCTTCTCTTTTCTCCCACACTCAATTCTAACACTGTTGCTCATTTCTCTGCTCATGCTGGGCTCTGCTCCTGACACCATTAGTCACCTCCCTCAGATCTCAGCTTTCTTAATGAGCAGCTGTCTTGTCTTCAGTCTGAGACAGGCCTCCCCCTGCCTGCTGCTTCCTGGGTAAACCAAGGTCTGGGGTGGGAGTATAATACACAGAGAAGGATCACAGTCTTCTTTCCTGCTCCCTCACCACTCCATGTTCTGAAGGGGGTGGGAGAAAGCAAGGATTATCTCTGGATAAAACAGGAGGTAATTGCAAGACATCTAAAGTTTAGGGGTAGATTATAAAGGAACGCCCAGCTTCCCTGATGGAAAGAGTCCATAGAGGGGACAGGAACAGAATGAGAAAGCAACAGGAGTAACTGAGGTAGGGCTGAAGGGGAGAGATCCCATTCTGGTGGGCGACTGAAGCCAGGGGGCCTTTGCTTGGCCAAAGGCCTTTCCTGAGCTGGCCAGTTTCTGCCCTGTTACTCTTCTTCACGCGAAGAGGCAAGGAGGTGACGGAATAACTTTTTAAGGGCTCTGCCGAATACCAGAAAGCACTTGAGATTCTTTGACTATTGGTTGATCTGAGGCAGCCCTGGGGAGGGACACCCACCAAGGGGCCAGGGTGAACAGAAAGTTTCCATACTGCCGTGCCACGGTAACAGGCTGTACCTGGCAGAGGTCCTGCAGAAAAGAGATAGCACACTCAGAAGGTAAGTTGAAGAGAAGCTAATGAAGGGAATACTTCCTGGGCTGGGTTACAGGAAGCAACAAAGGATACAGACACACCCAGGGCCTAGCCACAGAAGAAAGACTAACAGCTCTTGGCTTGATGGGAAAGGGGTAAAGCAGGGAGTGGTGTTGCCAGTACCTGGTGAGACCTGTATGTGGGAGAGCCCTGGTCCTATAGGAGCTGTGGCCTTGTGTAAAGGAATATAGCTGCTGCCAACACTGAGGTCCAGCAGTGCAGATTGACACCTGCCAGTGCCTCCCATTGGCCAAACCCAACAGGGAGCTGAGGGTGAAGAGCCAGGGCATTACAGTCCAGAGCCTAGGAATTCATAGCTACCTGGAGTACTGAGCAAAGCAGAGAAGAACATTCTCGTCTTCTCATCCTGATGTCACCTGTCCCTAGGCCTGCCTTGTCCCTATCTGGTTCCTAAAAAGCTTATAAGTTCCTATGCCATCTGTGCTCAGAACCCATAGCATCTCTCAGGCTAGGTGGGCCTGGTCTGGGCCAGGCTCAGGGGATGCCCCAACCATGTGGGGAGGATTTCAGTTGTCCTGAGTCTACCTCTACCTCAGCTGCTTAGGATCAGGATTCCCAGATGGCCCCATTCTCCTTATGCCAGGCTGGGTAATTACACTTTCCTAACAAACCCTTGCCTCCATTTGAGTCTCTTTCAACTAGATGAGGCAGGGGGTTTTCCCCTGCTTCTCCCCTATCTGGATCTATCCCTTATCTGAAATTCCATTTTGATCTGAGGAGCCTGGAGAGCTGGGGGGGGGGGGGGGGTGAGTGGGCATTCTGACCTACTTGGAATCTCAAAAACTAAGAAAGGGCCTATTCTTGCTTGACTTATCCTAGAAATGCTAAGGCCCTTCCTCCTCCCCCTTAGAACTATTAAATTAGTAAATTCCATGGGTCCAACACTGTCCTGGGTTTCCACCTTGAACCTTAATTGGTCCCTTCCCCCACACCAGCTCATTTCTCATCCTGGGTCTCCCTAAAGTTCCTAAGGGAAGAGCTTGAGGTGTATTCGAAGCTCTGAAGTCTAGGAATTCAGTCACAAATGTGTACTGTGTCATTCAGGGTTCTCCAGAGAAACAGAACCAATAGGAGCTATAGATACAAATATAGCTATAGATATAAAATGGGAAATCAGATTTATTATCGGGAATTGGTTCACACAATTATGGTGGCTAAGAAGTCCCATGATCTACCATCTGCAAGCTGGAGACCCAGGGAAGTTAGTCTGTACTCTGACGGCCTGAGAACCTGAGAGCTGATGATATAGATTCCAGTCTGGAACTGAAGACCTGAGAACCAGGAGCACTGAAGGCAGGAGAAGACTGATGTCCCAGTTCATACAGTCAAGCAGAGAGAGAATTCAACTTTCTTCCACCTTTTTGTTCTATTTGGGTCTTCAAAAGATTGGTTAATTTTATGTGTCAACTTGACTGGGACATGTGATGCCCAGTTATCTGATTAAACATCATTTCTGCATGTATCTATGAAGGTGTTTCTGGAGGAAATTAGCGCTTGAATTGGTAGACTAAAGTGAAACAGATTGCCCTTGACAATGTGGGTGGGTAATAATGTTTAACCGGATATCTGACCACCCTGTGTTCCCATCAAGTTGACACATAAAATTAACCATCACATATACCTACCAGTTTAGGTAACTGTTTATTCTTCCTCTCTCCCCAGCATCCAGGACCAACTGGGCCCTAGGTTCTACCAGTGCACACACTTTGTAGTAGAAGACTACTGTTTTGACCTGTCTAGCATTCATTTCCCCTGGCACCAGCTTTGGGGATTTGGCTTGGGGCACTACTTTAGTAGTTATAATCTTGGTAGACTATTATTAAAGACTGCCTTAATTCCTTGGCCAAGGAGTTGGAATGCAACCTCAGCTAGGCCAATCAGAGGGTCTTTCTCCCTTGAATCTTGAATGCAATGACATGAAAATAGAATTCATTTATCCTCCAGATAGCACCCTGAAGAGATTGTTTCTGAGCCCCAGGTCCCTTGATTTCACTGTCCTGGTTCCTCATCTTGCTAGAACAGCCTTTTCAGTATTTTCTGTTCTTTTTTAAAAGATATTTTTATTGCCCAGCCATTGTGGCTCAGTGGTTGAACATCAAACTGTGAACTCCTGGTTCATAGGTTTGAACCAGGAGTTCACAGTTTGATTCCAGGTCAGGGCACATGCCTGGGTTGTGGGCTTGATCCCCAGTGTGGGGTGTGCAAGGGGCAGCTGATCGATATTCTCTTATCATTAATGTTTCTGTCTCTCTCCCTGTCTCCCTTCTTCTCTGAAAGCAATAAACATATTTAAAAATTAAGTAAGTATATTTTGATTTCAGAGAGGAAGGGAAAGGAAAAGAGAGATAGAAACATCAACGATGACAGTAATTGATCAGTTGCCTCCTGCACAGCCCCACTGGGGATTGAGCTCGTAACCCAGGCATGTGCCCTGACCAGGAATTGAACTGCAACCTCCTGGTTCATAGGTGGACACACAACCACTGAGCCACACTGAGCCTCTCCAGTATTTTCTTTGATTCTGTGCGCTACCCCCATTTCTTTCTAGTATAATCATTTTTTTGTTTGTTTCAATTAGCTAAAGTTTTTCTGTTGCTTGCAACCAAACATTCTCACCAATAAAAATTCCACGTTTTTCTAAGAGCTGAGGGGTTTGTCTCTAGTGGGTTCATGTCTGGAATCTCTGGCTTGGATGCAAGTCTCATCTAGTTCTGGAATGAAAACGAAAGAGAGCTCCCATTGCTAGTGGATGCTTGTCACACACCTCATCTTAGGAACCTGTTCTTCGTTGCCTGACTCAAAAAGAACCACTCCCAGTCTGACTTCCAGCTCTCCACACTCAGGCCACAGCCTGAAATAGCCACACAGATCTCCCATGCCATGACTCCCTATCACAAGTTCAACAGCCAGGTCAGGCTGGTCTTCTTGTTATTTTCCACAAATAGCAAACCCTTTCCTGTGTTGTGCCTTTGCTCATGATGTTCTTGGACACCTGATAAGCTGCTAGCCCTCTGCTGAGTGTCTGAACCCCTCTCTGCCCTTAAAATCTTGGGCCACATCCTGCCTCTTTCTTTTCAAGCCTCCCCACAGCTGCTTCTGAATCAAGCACCTCAGTGGCCTCTCTCACTTATGTGGGACAGAGCAAATGATTTGTGTGGTTGACTTTATTTCCTTTGTAGACTTAAGTCTTTGAGGACTAAGATGTCTTGGTATTTTTCCTGTATGGGCCTTTGTGTATGAGCCTGAGAACACAGTGGATGCTCATGTTTATTTCTCCACCCCTGGTTTGATAATTGTCTTGGTCCTATAACCCATATTATTCATTCATTCATTTACCCAACATTTATCACCCACCTACTAAGTGTGGGTTCTCTACTAAGCTCTGGAGGTACACAGTGAATAAAACATAGACAAAGAATTCACAGTCTAGCAATGAAGATTTATTGAGAATTAGATGTAGCAGGATGACTTACTGGGAAAATAACCTTGTCTAGTTTTTCTCAGCTGCAGGTTCACCTCAAAGGAATGAAAAGCATTCCACCCCTCCTGGGGGAAAAGCCAGACTGACTGACTTCTTTTCTTTTCTTTGCTTTGCTTTGCTTTTCTTTGCTTTTCTCTCTCTCTCTCTCTCTCTCTCTCTCTCTCTCTCTCTCTCATTTTTTAAGAGATTTTTTGACAGAAAGAGAGAGAGAGAGAGAGAGAGAGACACGGATTTGTTGTTCCAGTTATTTATGCATTCATTGATTGCTCCCTGTGTTTTCCCTGATGGATGTAACCCAACACCTTGGCATATGGGACAACACGGCTACCAACTGGGCCACACTGGCCAGGGCCAGAGGTTTGGACTTTCTTGAGCCCCACGAGGATTTGTATGTTTCTGGGTAGAAAGGGGAAACTGCAAGCAGCAGACTACCCAGAGGACAATTCCACACAAGCTTTCCTAAAGAGGTTAGGATTGGTCGCTTCTTCCCAGTTTGAAGAGGGGTGGGCCCAACTCAGGAGGGTTAGTTGGAATTCTCAAGACTAGAATGGGAATGAAGGTATGAATTCCACCAGAGCAGAGGGACTGAGCTCACATGACTGCAGGTCTTTTGAGATGAGACAACCTAGAAAGATTATTTGGGCAAACAAATACATAACAATAGTAACAGCCAGCATTCACACTATATGCTCAGCACTATGGTAAGCACTTTATATATATTTATTTATTCCTCACAAGAACTCTATTAAGTAAGTAATATCATTTTTTCCATTTTATAAATGAGGCAAAAGAATTGCCCAAAGTTATAGACATGAGAATCAAACTTAGGTAATCACCGAAAGCCATGAGTGCCTGTGAGGCCTGAGCACAAAGGATCACAATTCTGGGATCCTTGACAAAGGTCTCTGTGGCTGGACTTTTCACAGAGAGGATAGAGCAGCTTCAGAACCTGCACCTTCAGATGGGTGTCATACATTCCCCAGCCCAGGCAGAGGGCACAATTGTGGCAACTGACCTGAATTGAGGACTTAGTAATCTTGGTAAGAGGGGGCTTATATCAGTTAACAATGGCTACAATAATGCTGTATAACAATCACCATATTTCACTGCATACAACAGTAAGCATTTATTTAGCTCTTGTCCTTGGGGCCCAGCTGGGGGCTAATTGCTTATAGGCTGGCTTTGGCTGGGGAGGTTTGGCTCTGCTCCATGTGTCTCACCCGTTTCCTAGGACCAGCAGGCTAGTCAGGGAATGTTTTATCTCACGGAGAAAGAAAAAGCACAAGAGTAACAGCCCCAATGTGCAAGCTCATTTTAAGCTTCTGCTTATGTCAAGTCTGCCGAAATACCACTGGTCAAAACAAGTCATAGAGTCAAGGGTTGGAGAAAAACACTTCATCCACAGAAGAAAACTCCAAAGTTACCTGGCAAAGAATGTGGATATATAATCCTGTTACTAGGCAGGAGGAAAGAGATGGAACAATAATATAGTGTTCCACAGTACTTAAGTTGGATTTCATTTTGATTTAGAGTGATGATGAAATCCTACATTATATCATGGAGCAGTTCAGGCCTGTTAGAAAGATAAAATCTATATTCGGGGATCACAAAGTTTGCTATGTGAATATTTAAATTTTTAGTTTTTATTTTCATGAATATCTTTAAAATGCCTTTTAACAAGAATATGCTCTGGGGCCCTAGCCAGCTAGCTCAGTTGGTTAGAGCATCATCCTTATACGCCAAGGTTGCCAGTTCCATACCGACTTAGGCACTTAGAAGAATCAACCAATGAATGCATAAATAAGTGGAACAACAAATGGATGCTTCTCTCTCTCTCTCAAACCAATCGGGGGTGGGGGTGGGGGAGAATATGCCCTGGGTGGTCTAGATGACTACAAGAGCTGCCTTACAATTTTCAAAGTCCCAGTGATGACTTAGAATAACAACATTTAACTTTTTAATGCAGGTTTCTCAAATTAGGGTCTGTATTCTTAGGGAGTCATGCATTTTCAAGGTTGGAATACATTAGTGAGAATGATCTTCAGCAGACAATGCATAAAAGAGGCCCAGATATAGTCCTGTGGATATCTAAGGGTGCGGGCAGCTGGGGAGCTATGGGACTTAGGGGAAGACTTACTCAAATGTCACCACCACAGAGAAGATGGTGGCATTTGAATAGCTCTTGAAGGACGGTGGATTGGGGTCCTGGGAATAATCTGATTATATGTGCATATAATCCGATTTTTAGTTTCTAGGGCTTCCCTGGGCAGAAAGAGCTTTAACTTCCATCTCTGCAAATCTGAAATCTGTTTATGCTTTTTTGTTTTTTTGCATCAAGGTCTTGTCCACATATATGCTGCTAGCTTTTGAAGAGGAGGTTGTGGAATGTCTGTGGCTGAACTTCGTAGATTTGAGCCAGGCCAGCAGGGTTCAAAGCTTGGCTTTGGTATTTACCAGCTCTGGGCCCTTAGGCAAGTTGCTTGAACTCCCAAAGCTCCAGTTCCCTCCTTTGAAGAAGGGAATCCTAATTCTCTCATGGGGTGTTTAAAGAATTAGAGCTCTCTAGTGAAGCCTATGTTTCCTTTGTGGAAGATTTTTTACTTCTGATTTAATTTCTATAATGGTTATAGGATTATTCAAATTTCCTATTTCAAATTGAGTCAGTATTAGTAAGTTATATATTTAGAGCAATTTGTTATTTCACATATATCTTTTACTGGTCCAAATTTTACTCATAATATCCTCTTATTTTCTTCCTAATGCCTGAAGTATCCATAGCAATATCCTTCTTTTCATTCCTGACATTGTTTATTTTTGTCTTGTTTCAACTTTTTCTTGTTCAGTATCATCAGAGATTTATCAGTTTTCACAGAATTGGCTTTTGGCTTGGCTGATCCTCTCTGCTGCTTATTTGTTTTCTATTTCTTCAATTTCTGTTCTTCATGTTGCTACTTACTTCTACTTTCTTTGAGTTTATTGTGCTGTGTTTCTAACTTATTAAGATAGATCTTTAGCTCATTAATTTTCCATCTTTTTTCTTTTCTAAGATGTGCATTTAAGGCTCTACATTTCCTTTGGAGGTTTAATGAGAAAGATTATATTTAAGTGCCTGGTCCCAGATAGGCCCTCAATAAATATCTTACCACCACCATCATCATCATTAACCAGTGTTAGATGTGATGAGACTCCCTAGCAGTTTCTAGTTCTCTAACCCTAATGTGACATGTCCCTGAGTGTTCGTCAGTGTACTATCTGAGGCCTTATTCCAGCCACAGATTTCCTCTCTTTTGGGGTTTTGGGGAGGGTCCTCTGAATGTTAAGGTAGGGCACATACAGGAACAGGTATCTTTGGCCCCATCTTCTTCAGAGAGCTCAAACCATGTCTTCCTAGGATGGCTGGCAAGGTCCCAGGCCCATGGGTTCTAATATACACACCTGTGGCAGATGTTATTTTGCAAAAATGACTATAATAATATTTCCCATCCTATATGCTCTTCTAGAACCTTTTTGTTTTCCATGCTAAGAGGTGGAATATAGCTCCTTTCCCCTTTAGTTTGGTGGGCTTTTGGCTCTTTGTAGATTATGGATTATAGACCATGGGTTGCAGCATAAATGATGTGGAGAAACTTCTGATGTTTGGTCATAAAAGGAGATGCAGCTTCCACCTTGTTCGCTGAAAAACTCATGATTAGAGTCCTGAACCGCCACAGAGGAAGTCTGACTACCTTGTGGCTGCCATGTTGTAAGGAAGCCAGACCACCTAGAAGAGGCTCTATGCAGCCACTCTGGCCTCCAGTCCTCATCTTCAAGTCAACCCCGGTCAGGCATAAGATATGTAAGTAAAGGAGCCTTTGGTGATTCCAGCCATTAGCTGTCGACAGACCTACATCCTTCTAGTCTTTCCAGTGGAGGCCACAAACACTGTGGAACAGAGACAAGACATATCCCACTGTGTCTGTCCAAATTCTTGATCCAAAGAGTCGTCGTAACTTAATGCAGGTTCGGCTGCTTACCACAATGAAAGCCGAATTTGTGAGACACAGGCTGGTTGAAGGAAAGCAGTTTATTCAAATGCTGGGGAACTCTTGTCCCAAAGTCCATCTTAACATCTCAGTACAGGCAGGGGTTTTTATCAGGAGGGAGAGGGAAAGCAGAACAAACAAAGAAATCAAGGGGTCGGGGGTTGAAGGTTCTCTGCGTGTAAGTCAGCACAGTCCAGTCCAATGATTATCTTGAAATCGGTCAAGCAGAGGTATGGTTTTTATGATTGAGAGTTAGCAAGTCTCCTGGAGCCAGAATGTCCAGTTGTTGAAGTCATTCTCCTTCCCCGAAGCTAGTTTCCGGAACTTTTACACAAATATACTGGTAATCTGTGGTTACATATTAGTTAACAATTCCTCTCTTATAAAAACACTAGAGGCCCAGTGCACAAAAATTTGTGCACTCGGGGGGAAGGAGGGGTCCCTCAGCCTGGCCTGTGCCCTCTTGCAGTCTGGGACCCCTCGGGAGATAATGCCCTGCTGGCTTAGGCCTGCTCCCGGGTGGCAGAGGGCAGGCCCAATCCCTAGGTGCAGCCCCTGGTCAGGCTCAGAGCAGGGCCGATTGGGGAATTGGGGCACCGCACCCTGTCATGCACAGAGCAGGGCGGATTGGGAGGTTGCGATGCCACCCTCAGTAACGCTCAGGGTAGGGCCGGTTGGGGGGTTGGGGCC
>NW_006296634.1:1900093-1902600 GCF_000327345.1 Myotis davidii | reverse complement strand
TATAACTCCAGCTCTGAGATCCCGACTCACTGAAAGCAGGTTTCTGGAGTTTTTTTTAGCTTCTATATGTTACTATGTTTCAAACTGCCTGCTCAGAGGCCTCAGCCGCAGGTGGGGAACATTGGAGTCCGCCACTGAAGCAAGCAAGCCTCATGTTCAGTTTAAGCTGCCTGGCTGCTGGTCGACATCTTGGCTGTCAGTTAATTTGCATATCTCGCTGATTAGCCAATGGGAAGGGTAGCGGTCGTACGCCAATTACCATGTTTCTCTTTTATTAGTGTAGATATTTAACAGAAACAATATTAAAAGAATGGAGGAGTGGGTTACAACTCTTCAGTGTCAATTCTATCCTCCACAACCCTGAAGGGAATTATTTTTTGGTAATGTTATAATCCTGATTTAATTTATTATGAAAAAGGTAGACCTGCTGTGAAGCAAACCTATGCAAATTAAAAACTGGTATTCCTTTTATGATAATTAGCCAGGTAGATATATACTTATGCAAGATGAGCAAGCCATCATAATTTTTTAAAATATATTTTTATTGATTTTAGAGAATTTGGTAATGTAGCAGGATACAAAATAAACACCCAGAAATTGATGGCATTTTTATACTCTAATAAATTCTCAGAAAGAGAAACTAAACAAACAATCCTATTTACCATCGCAACAACAAAAAAATGAAGATACTTAGGAATAAAAGGAGGTAAAAGACTTGTACTTGGAAAATTACAGGATGTTGAAAAAGAGATAAAGGAAGATACAAACAAGTGGAAAAATACACCGTGTTCATGGATTGGTAGAATTAACATCATTAAAATGTCCATACTGGCCATAGTTAGTTTGGCTCAATGATAGAGCGTCGGCCTGCGTACTGAAAGGTCCCTGGTTCGATTCCGGTCAAGGGCACATGCCTGGGTTGAGGGCTTGATCCCCAGTCGGGGCGTGCAGGAGACAGCCAATCAATGATTCTCTCTCATCATTTATGTTTCTATCTCTATCTCTCCCTTCCTCTCTGTAACCAGTAAAAAAATATTTTAAAAAAATGTCCATACTGCTGGGGCAGTATGGCTCAATAGTTGAGTGTCGACCTATGAACCAGGAAGTCATGGTTAGATTCCTGATCTGGGTACATGCCCAGGTTGTGGGCTCAATCCCAGTGGGGGACGTGCGGGAGGCAGCTGATTGTGATTCTCTCTCTCTCATTATTGATGTTTCTTAAATACACTCTGCTGGAATTTTATAAGGAATTTCAAGATTGAGCTTCAGTTAGCCTCTGAGGGCAAAGAAGCCAAGCCACACAGTTGCCTTCAGGCTCTGCCTGTAATACCTACTACAGGTTTGGATGGAGTCCTCAAGTTCTTGGGGTCCCCTGAATGTCTTGAGGTTCTCTCCTTGCCATCTTTCAGGAAAGCGACCTCCATTCCTCACCTGGAAAGACTGCCATGAACAATGTGAATAAGTGAGGTACCAGGCCATTTCTCCAGGGGGCTTTTATTGGCTTCAAAGTCACTCTTCATTCTTTAAAGTTTTCTGGTGACATCTAGAGTCTAGGCATGTCTCTCTCAGGCATGACATTCCAGTCAAAGTCCTTGTTAATAAAACCACCATTGGAAACTGGTTTTATGTGTCCTATTATAAAGAAATCAGATTCTTATCACATTCATGCAAACAACCATATTGCCATGGAAATAATATTTGCTCATTAAGAGTTTTCAAATTCTGGAGGTATCAGGTAGGGAGAACAATATAAGTGCCTCCATATTGCCTATGAAAGTATAATTACCAAATTGCTTTATGAAAATTGAGTTTGTTTTTATCTGGAAAGTAAGAGGAAAATCCTTGCCCTTTTAACAAAGTGGAAAAGAACCAAACTCCAACTCTGTATTAGCTTACTTTAAAAAATAATTTTTAAAATTGATCTTAGAGAGAGAAACATATATATGAGAGAAACATCAATCAGTTGCCTCCTTATGCATCCTGAGCACCTGGGCTGGGATCCCCCAGGGTCCCCACAACCTGGATATGTGATCTGACCAGATTCCAACTGGTGGCCTTTTGATATACAGGATGACACTCAACCAACTGAGCCACACCAGCCAGGGTGTGTGTTAGCTTACTTTTGATCTTTAAATTCATTTACTGAATCAAATTCATTATTCAGCTTATCTATATAATTTCCTTCATAAACATTCTACAACTTTCCTAGTTCCTGTTAGTTTTTGTTTGTTTTGTTAATCCTCACCTGAGAACACCTTTCCATTGATTTTCAGAGAGTGTGGAAGGGAGGGGGAGGGACAGAGAGAAAGGGGGGAAAAAAACATTGATATAAGAGAGACACATCGATTGGTTGCCTCTTGCACGCTCCCCCACCAGGGCTGGGGATCAAGTCTGCAAACAAGGCACATGCCCTTCACAGGAATCAAACCCAGGACCCTTCAGTCTGCAGGCTGACACCCTATCCACTGAGCCAAGTTGGGTGGGGCTAGTTTGTTTTTTATTTTTTT
>NW_006296634.1:1878219-1900069 GCF_000327345.1 Myotis davidii | reverse complement strand
GAGAGAGAGAGAGAGAGAGAGAGAGAGAGAAATATCAATGTGAGAGCAAAACATTGCTCAGCTGCCTCATGCACGCCCCTATGAGGGATTGAGCCCACACCCTGGGCATGTGCCCTGACTGAGCACTTATTACTAACTGACCTCATCTTGCTGATTTATTCCTTGTTTATTGTATGCTTCCCAGACTATAATGAAACTCTGAAAGCACAGAGAGCTGTCTGTCTTGTTTATTACTGTAACCAATGCCTGGCACAAAGTTGGTGCTTAATCCATATTTTTGGTGAATGAATGATGGAATGAGGGATATGCAAGTCTCTCCTTAGGCCTGAGATGTGGCCTGGCACCTACTAAGATGTTTGACATTGGAGAGATATCCCTGCCTGGCCGTGAGCTTCACTTGTGCCTTTAGGCAGGTCCCTCCTGGACAGTGGGAGGCCCCCTGTGGCCTTGCCCTTGTCTTCTGGCAAGTCCTAGTCAGCCTGTTTCTTTCCATGCTTCCAGCAGGCCACAGGGCATTAATGATTAAAAGTGCAAACATGCTCAGGGCCCATATTAATTAGACCACATGCCCACCATGTGGGCAGCTCATTAATTCCAATAAGCCAGGACCCACTCTCACAAAACCTTCTATCTGTATACTGCATTTGATAACTACAAAGAAAACAAATAAGGTTGTTATAAAATTAATTTTACTGATCATCACAATCTTATCACATAATAAGAAGCAGAATGTTTCTGTTACATAAGCATTTAACTAAAATCATTGCTATAGTGATAAACTGAATCCAAAAAAACAATGCAAGTCACACTGGAATATGCAACTATAAAGAGCCAATATATTTTTCTTTTATGACATTATGAGCAAAATAAATTATGGGATTTTATTCTCAACAAAACAAAAACTCATCTTACTGCTGCAGTGGAAGAGAGAAGCCAGCAGGATGAAGACTGAAGCTCGCTTTGCAAGGATGTCATCTTGTCGTCTCGCCCATCTCCCTGCCTTTGGAGGACTCCTTTTTTCTTTTCTTTTTTGTCTTTAACATCTAATTTGAGAGTATCTTTTGGATATCAGACTGGCTGACACAGGCAGAGGAAACAAACAGAAAATCCATAAAAACCTAAGTAAGAACATTGGGAGAACAATTTCCAACAAAATTTTGAAAGAGGTTTGAGAGAGAGAAGCTGGCTCTGGGCTGGGACCTTGGTTTGACCACGCCAAGAAGGGCAGAAGAGTCCAGCCAGAGGCTAGCATGCTCTGGACTAACTTACCAACCACTGCAGGCAGCCCCTGTTTGGGCAGTTAGATGGGGTGGGGATGAGAGCTTCTATATGCTCTCAGAGGCTGGCAGACAGACTCATCTTGCTCTCTTTCCATTATTTCCTCCCAATTCCGCTGCTTTTGGCTAACTAAACCATTCAGCATTCCCTGTGTAAGCATCCTACTTTACCTCTTTTATGGCTTTCTCATACTATCCTGCTAGTATGCCCTGCCTTTTTCATCTATGTACATCTAGATATTCTAGTGTTGTTCAAAACCCAGCCCAAAGGCCACTTCCTCCAAAAAGCTTTCTCATTTTCCCAACTGGAGAGTATTGCTGTCCCCTTTGACTCCTAATGCCCTGAATCATAGAACTCTGGTCACTTTCTATTGTATATGAGTGCTTACATGCTTCTAACCCTTGTTTTTTTGTGTTTTTTTGTTTGTTATATATTTTTATTCATTTCAGGGAGGAAGAAAGAGGGAGAGAGAGGTAGAAACAACAATGATGACAGAGAACCATTGATTGGCTGCCTCCTGCATGCCCCCTACTGGGGATCAAGCCCGCAACCTGGGCATATGCCTTTGACCGCAATTGAAACTGGGACCTTTCAGTCCGCAGGCCGACACTCTAGCCATTGAGCCAAACTGGCCAGGGTAATATTATTTTTCACAATTATTTGCTTTTCCTCTCTATAAAAGTGTTATACATCTCCAAATATCACCATGCAACTTCCAGTACCTCTGTGGAAGGAGGCTACTTCATTACCCCATTGCTACCAGGTTTTGTTATGTGGCTTGCTTTGACCAATCAAATGAGAACAGAAGTGATCAGAGTAGAAGCTTTAGGAGTCATAACAGTATCTTTTGAAAAATGCCATAATTTGTCCTACAAGATTCTTTGTGATCTGGCTCCTGCCTCCTTCTTGGCTATCATCTCTCTTTGTTCTCTTTCTGGCTCACTGCTTTCCACCCACACTAGTTTCCTTCTGTTCCTTGAGCAAGTTCATTCCTGACTTAGGACCTTTGCACTGGCTATTATATTACTTCTGCTTTGACTGCCCATCCATAGATCTGCCTATAACTGACCTTTAGAGGCCTCCCAACATAAAGTGAACCCAGTCTCTATACACCACCAGGTTTTATTTTCTTATGGGAGAGCATGCCCCTACATGCTGAGTCCCTGGTTCCAGTCCCTGTGGCCTTGGTTCTAGGCTTTCATTGACCCTTTGATTAGAATCTTCCCCAAGTTTGAGAGTCAACACATTCAGTTTTTGCTTAAGAATCTGAGGGAGGTTTCTGACACGTTGAGTAGGAAGAGTCTTACCTAACCAAAAGCTGAGGCTAGTCTCTACAAAAGACCCCACCCCAAGGAAGGCTGCTCCTAAGTCGAGGCCCTGCCTGTGCAAGAAGCCCCACTAGCTTTATGTTAACATCCTTAAACCTTCCATCCTGATAGGAAAAAGCCATCTCCAGCTTCCACCAAGGGTAGAAGGAGGCAGACTCACAGTTTATCTCCCAAATGCCATGACACCACCAACCAGCTATCATGGTTTTCGGGGAAGCAGAGTAAGACAGAAGAATTTAGGGAGAAAGGAACCTCAGGGAGGTGTCTGCATGATCTGCAGTTTGCTACCATCTCCAAAGAGTTGAAAGGAGCTCGGCAGCTCTGCCTGTCTTCTGGTGGATGATGATCACAATTGCATTTACTGAGCAACTTCTGGATGCCAAGCACTGTGATAACACAGCTGCTGCCATTTGGGGAGTATGGTCTCTGGACCAGGCACAGTGCTAGGCACTCTAGAAGCATTATAGCACCTAGTTCTCCCAAAAGTTCTCTGAGGTAGGTGTTACCCTCACCTAGCAGATGAAGAAATAGGTTCAGTGAGCTGAAGGGACTTGCCAGGTGATTCCTATTGCAAAGGTGATCTTCCTTCTACGTAGCATTGTCTCTTTGCTAAACTTCCTGGCGCCTGATTCCTAGCATGAGAAGAACCAGTGACTAAATGCGGGTACTTTGACCTGCAACCCAGCCAATGAATTATCAGAGTGAGGACCTACCAGCTGAGGAATTTGACCCTCAAGGAAGCTACCCCAGCCCTTTAACAGTTGTGCGTCAGAGGGCGATACCAAGGTCTGAGTCACTTCCTTGGGAACTCCCTTACAGAGACTGTCCTTGGAATAATATAATTCAGGAACCTGAGCTGAACTGCCCAAGGGGCTGGTTCCTGACAACTGCCTCAGGTTATTTACCTCTGACTGTTCGGTAGCTGCAGCTGATGGTGAGCTTGGAGCTTCTCCAAATATGGACAGGCCTCTTAAATAGAAACTACCAGGGTAAGACAAATAGCAAGTGTAGAAGGCTCCATGGGGGCAGAGGTCTGGGAAAGGAATGGAGTGGGTCTCTGTCATCAAGAGAAGGATTCTTAAGGCCTTTCTCTCTCAGGGGCATAACCAGAATCACGGCCTGAGGTTCTGTGGGTAAGGGATAAGGCTAATCAGTGAAAGGCCTGTGCCTTGACCTCCTATAGGAGACAGTGAGGTCATTGGTGTATACATATGCGTGGCCAAGAGCCCAGTAGGGATTTGGTGGACAGGAGTAAAGAGCTCACCTTGGATGCTGACACAGGCCTGAGGGTCCTGGGGAGAGTCATACATGGTATCTAAGCAATTGAAGCCTTTAGGGTCATGGATTCCAACCTCTTTGTTACACAGGTGGAGAAACCACAGCCCAGGTAGGGGAAGTGGCCTGCTAAAGGTCCCACAGCAAGTGAGTGATAGAGCTGGCACCTCCCACACTTATATACCTTCAGGTGAGAAATCCCTCATCTCTTTCCTCTTATAACACTTAGAACAGAACATACAGTAGGATACAGGAAAGGAGCAGTGTTAGCCTGGCTGCTTTGGGGAGATCATGTGCCTGAGCCCATGTGATGGCCCCTGAGTATCCCTGGAAAGCCAAGTTGGCATCCTGAGTTGTGTGGATGGGGTTCATGCTTGTGCTAATCATACACCAACACACCTACAAACGCAGAAGGGTGTTCCTGAAACCCTCTGGGCACGGAACTTTGCCTGTGATTTTCCTCTGATGATATCTTGTTTTGCCAACTAAATTAAGACTTTGACAGAGAACAGAGACTACCTCTAGCAGTTTAGTTCAATTAAGATTTCACATCAACAAATTAAAATGCATCTTCACCGTCTGCAAAGTAAATCTGCCTGCATTTAGGAGGAGGCTCTGTCACTGCTGTTTAGGCACCTAGCCTATGATTGCTAAGCATCAGAGGACCCACCCCTTCTGGGCCTGGCTTGGGGTTCAGGGCCAGGGTTTGTCTCCAGGGACTATAGCTTCTGGGCCAGGGCTTCCCAATTATAAGTGTGAGGACTAAGCTGAACCTTTGATGAAATATTCACTGGTCCTCTGTAAAATGACAGAAATGAGAAGAATGTAGTCACGTTTCCCATAAAACTAAGTCAATTTAAACCAAAGGACTATTGACAAATACTTTTCGAGTGCCTAATTTGTCAGTCACTCTTCAAGGCACTGAGGATACAGCAATGAACAAAGCAGACACAAATCCTGACTCTCCTGGAGCTTTTTTTCTAAACAAGACAAATGAGTGAAATATGCAAAAACTAGAGAGTGATTAAGAACTATGGAAAAAAAACAAGCCAGGAAAGTGGATAGGGTGTATGCAGGGCAGAGGAGTAGTTGAGAAGGGCATGAGAAGGTGACAGTTGAGTCAAGACATGAAATTGAGCCATAGGAATTTGGGGGATGTAGGAGGCAGTACTCTGGGGAGAGAGTTGCCGGGTACAAAGACTAATGTGGAGCCCTGGCTGGGTAGCTCAGTTGGTTAGAGCATCCTTCCGATATACCAGGGTTGTGGGTTCAATCCCCAGTCAGGGTACATACAAGAGTTAACCAATGAATGTATGAATAAGTAGAACAGATCAACGTCTCTCTCTCTCTCTCTTTCTCTCTCTCTCTCTCTCTCTCTCTCTCTCTCTCATATCAATTAAAAAAAAAGACTAATTGTAGGTGATGTGTGGCTGGAGCTGAGTGACAGGAGGGAGTAGAGGAGAAGAGGAGATTGGAGGAATGGAACTGTAGGCCTGTAGTCCATTGTAGGGACTCGAGTAAACAGGAAGCCATTGCAGAGTTGCAGCAAAGAGGCCAGCTCTGTCATAGATTTGAACAGATGGTACATAGAGAGAAGGAAGGCAAGGTTGGGAGTAGGGAGACCAGTCAGGAGACTATTGCAGTGACTGAAGTGAGGTAATGGGGTGGCAAGAGTGATAGCTCCAGAGCTGAGGAAGACATTGATTCAAATGTTTGAAATTAGTAACATCATAGGAAATAAGTAAGTAAGGTTGGCATCCCCTTGAGATCTTTGCCAAAAGGCAATTCCATGGGTACTTAGCTGTGGGAAATTGTGACAGGGCACTCATCTCCTTAATAGCAGCAATGTGGGGCTCCAAAAAGTGGACCTTTTCCTCTGTAAATGAGATGAATGATTTTTTTTTATAGAGAAGGCAGGTAAAGGTGTTTCCTCTTTGAAAATTAGAATAGAGAACGTGATAAAATGCAAGCCCAGAAGGGCAGGTACTGTGCCCACATCCTATTCTCAGATGTTCTCCAGCACCTATTTCAAATCCCACGACTCGTGTGCCCCCAAAATAGTCGCCAAACACATTTTAGGTAGGAATTAAGACAGTTTTAATAACAAATTCTGAAGATGTATCTTTCTCTCTCTTTTTTTTCTTTAACCCAGAGGGCTGTTTGTGTAAGAGGTTTTTGTGTTTGTTTGTTTTCTGTGAATATAAAGAATTATCATCACATAGATAATGTCCTCACTTCTGAAGAATATGGGTAATTTGGGGTTTGTTTTCAGTCTCTTCCTTCCTCTTCATTTGTCTGTTTCCCTTCTCCCGCTTCCTCTGTAATCTTAGTTGGCCATCATATAAAACTGAATAGAGTTTTATGCTTTCTGTTCTTACTACTTAGTTGATAAGTGGAGTGTTTTTTATTTCTATTTCTTAGAAAAAAACCACAACTAAATTAATTTTTTTTTTTTTACTTTTGTAACTCTCAATTGATTTTTCTCTCACTGTATGCCAGCATACTCACTTTCTGAGCCTAAGAAATGGGTACTACTTCCTGGTGAGAAGGAAAACATATTCAGCAAGGCACTCTGGACTTTCCACTACTTCAGCCTTCTCCCTAGTTAATTTGTATGATAATTTGCATAGATCTACATATGTTAAGCAATCAGCCTCTCTCCTTTTATATTTAAGCCTAAAATAATTTTGATTTTATGATGTTTTTCTTCTCTGCTGCCTTCTTTATTTCTTACTGGCTCTGAGATATAGATTTTTGTAAAAGGAATTGATGAAAGGCCAAGGTACATACACATTACCCCAACAGCCATGGAGGAGAGGCAGACTGAGGAGCAGCATGGTGAGATTGTCTTTAGGATTCATTTATTCATTCACCAAATGTTTATTGAGCACCTACTATGTGGTAGGCTCTGTGCCAGGTGCTAGAAATACAGCGGTGAGCAAGCCAGGCACAATTCTTACTCACATGAAGCTTCCACTCAACTGAGGAAAATAGACAATAAACAAGCAAAACACAAACAAAAACATGATTTTTGTTGCTAACAAGTGCTAAAATGAAAACAGTGACTAGAAAATTGGGTTAGATTGGGTAGTTCATAGAATGTCTCTCTGGAAAAAGTGACATTTGAGCTGAGGCCTGAATGATAAGGAGATAACAATGTAAACATCTGCTGGAAAAGTGTCCCAGACAGTGGGAACAACTTTGAAATGAGAGAGTTTGGAGAGTTTGAGGAACAGAAAGGAGGCGTATCATTTAGAACACTTTCAGTGGAAAGAAAGAGACGTTGCTGCAAATTCGAAATGGCACAAAAAGAAGGACTTTTATTACCTCACATAAAGAAGCTTGGGGGGTAAAAAGGGTAGAATTTTAAATTGAGCAAATCAACATCACCCAGGGCAGCTATTTTCAACCTTTCTCATCTCATGGCACACATAAACTAATTACTAAAATTCTGTGACACACCAAAATATATATTATATTTTTTGTTGATCTGACAAAAGAATATTTGATTCATTCACACTGGATGGCTATTACTGTGTTGGCTGTTGTCATTTTTTAATTTGACAATCTAAGTGAAAAGAAGTTAGTGCCCTGACTGTTGCCAGTGAAAGCAGCACCAGTTGTTATTGGCGATTGGAGCTCAGTTCAGCAACCTCAGTTCTTGAGTTCTGGCTTAGAGAAGAATTCAGAGCCAAGACTCAACTTTATAAGAGAAAGTTAGTTTTGACAGTCACAGAGGTAGAAGCAGTGAACTGTAGAAGAAATGGGCTTAGGAAACAAGTTACAGGGGCAAAAAGAGGGGCCCTTAGAACTCGGGAGAAAGAGAGAGGCAAGGAAAATGTGAGTGGGTAAGTCACAGGTTGTGTGTGTGAGAGAGGGAGAGAGAGGAGGGAGGAGGGAGGAGGGAGGGAGGAAGGGAGAGAGGGGGGGGGGAGAGAGAGATCCTGTCTTGGGGGATTTTATCTAGAGGTCTTCAGGGGAGGATCTCAATAGAATATTCATTAGCTTTCCAGGTATGTCCCTAGGTCTCCACTGATTGGTTGGCACCAAGGCATGGGGATCATTAGTCAATGTAGCTGGTCCTGAGGCAGCCATGAAGGGCTTGTCTGGTTTTGCTACTTTTCTGGGCCTGGAGCTGAAACACAACTGAGGCCTAGATGTATTAGATAAAGGTCAGAACCTCATTGTCCTGGGGATTTAATGCTTAAGGGCTATTTTCTGGCCCCCTTATTAGTTCCCCCTCTAAGGGGGTTTAACGCAAATGACTAGCAACATTCCAGGGAAGGATCCAAACTGCATGACCAACAATATGCTAGGGGAGGAAAGGTCACCTTGGGGGCGAGGTTCCAGCCCAGATTTGCTCATTACTAGGTACCCAGGGCTTTCCACCCTAGTGACCTTCTGTATGTACCTGGCCTTTCATCCTTGCTCTGCTCAAGCCTGTCTAACTGCCTACCACGTGACTAAGTATTCAGATACTGCATGCTTTTAAAATTCTTGCAGCACACCGGTTGAAAATCGCTGATCTAGGGGCAGACTATTCCCTTCTTTCTGTTCAGCCACCCTCTTGTGGTGACTTTCTTCCAGATGCCAAGCTGACTGCTAAAGCTCCAACCTCGTACAACTTCCTCATTCTTGGTATTCACAGGCAGAGAGAGACAGAGGACATACCCTTCCCTTTCAGAACAAGGAAATCCTTCCCTTGACTCTGTGAAGATTTCTCTACACATTTCAGATATCACACCATAACAAAATTCATCACATACTCATTCCTAAAGTGATCAAGAGGAATAAATGACTCAGATTGGTTTAGAATTGGGCGGGGGAGCAGTTTAGCTTCTACTAAACTTTGTTGTAGAACCAGTGCTCCCAAATTTTGACAAAAACCAGGCTTCTGAGAGTAAAAGCAGGTTTCTGTGAGTCAGGAAGAAGTGGAGCACAGCTTGCTGTCGTTGGTGCTCAAGAATATTGGCCATAGGAGGCCAGTGTGGCTGGAGCACTGGTATAGGAGGAGCTTATGGAGATGGAACTGAGGAAATGCAGAACTTATTTCAGGTTCTTCAAATGTAATCTTTCAGAAATGCGTAAGTCTCTGTAAGCCTTACCCCATTTTGCACCAGTTACTCCCTCCAGAACTACCCCCACTAGAGGTGCCACCCCATCTCTGGGTGTGGAGTTATAAAAAGACTGTTCAGATATCAGACACTGACTCAAACACTGACTGATGACACTGGGTAAGTCACTTCCCTTCTTGAAGTCTTCGTTTCATTATCTATAGAAATGATACAACATTTGTTCTGCTAGTCCTTCAGGGCAGTTGTGAAGACCAAATGTAAAAAGATTGGCATGTCCTTTGAAAAATGTAAAATGCCACAGTTATTATTATTGCTGCGGCTGTCATTTCATGTTCCATGAGAAACGAAGGGGTTTGAAATTTTTGAATAGTCACATCCTAGCTTCTTGGGAAGGGATGGTATCATTTTGGAAAGCTGCATAAGGAGGGCATCCTTGGGCATCCTTTTGCCCTTCCTTCCCCCAGACTTTACCTCATTGTCTCCCAGCCCCCCAGCAGCTTTCTGTACTTCACATCAGAGATGTCCTTAGAAACAAGCTGGGCTGATGTTCAATGAAATGTAAGCTAAAGCTGGCTGAGCTATTATCTTTTTCTCTTGATAAAAAGAGGGGATGTATTTTCATTACTGGCAGAGTGCTTTTAGCTGGGGAGGACAATTAAGCCTGGAAATGCAGCAATCCATTTCACACTGAGAGATTTGAGAGATGACTCTCACCAAACATCTAGGCCCTGGGGGAGCCGAAAATATGGCCACCATTCCCAACAATAAAAAGCCATAGAATTTTTGTGGTAATATGCTAAAACAGCCCCCAGATGCTCTCAAGTGATTTGCAGTAGAAGGGAATGCTGCTGCTGCTACTCCAGTGAGAGCTGTGACCCTGACACTTCTCCACATAACTCTAGACCCTTCTCAACCATTCTTTTCCTTATTTTCATCATTTCTTTAGGTAGACAAGGAGAAGTTCCATGTTATGGGTGGCAGCTTCTACCAAATGTTACATTTTAGGTTTAGACACTCTTGATTTTTCTTCATAATCTTTTTTTTAAGTTAATGATTTTTTAAAAATATTTTTATTGATTTTTAGAGAGAGAGGAAGGGAAAGGGATAGAGAGATAGAAACATTAATGAGAGAGGAACATTATCAATCAGCTGTTCCTTGCACGTTCCCTACTGGGGATCAAACCAGCAACCTTTAGGTTCCTCAACCACTGAGCCACACCAGCTTGGCCTTCATAATCTTTTGATCATCTTCTGCACCCCTCAAGCCAGACCCTGTGTCCATAGAATCAGTTCTCTAAGACCAACCTAGTTGCCCATTCAAAGCCCTCTTCTAGGATAGGACAACCCTCCTCCCTCCTCTCTACTTATGTTTTTTCTTTTTTATGTTTCTTCCTTTTTTAAGTGATGAATTTGTAGCTCTACTTCCCAGCTTCTTGAGGCAGAGATGAGATGACTACTTCCTCTCTACCTTCCCTGCTCCAATGCAAGCAGGGGTGGAGGGGGGCAGGAAGAGTCTATGTCACCCTTGTACTAAGGAGTAGGGACAGTTTTCCCCCCTTCCTTCATCTCTACATCTTCTGCAGCCAGCACAGTGCCTGGGACAGTCAGCTCTCAGATGTTTGGTGAATGAATGAGTGAGTGAGTGAATAAACAGATGAACAGAGCCACCTCTGTGTTGGTTTATGTCTCATGGCTTTATCTCTTTATTCTGTTCTATACCCACAGCTCCCCCCGTTATAACTTAGAAAGTGGAAATTACTTCAGAGATGCAGGGACTGAGTGTCAGTGGAATGATAGCGATCTGGCACATTATTACAAATTTTTTTTCTTAAACCTCTTAAGCAATAGTTTTCCTCCTGATTACTGTTAGAAGGAATCCCAAATCAGTTGTGAACTTTCGCCTGCCTTCGGGGAGTAAGAGGAGAGGACTGGGGTAGTTGTCCAAGCTTATAATCTTCTCCATTACTCAGGCACGCTCCCCTGAGCTTTTGCATGATTTTATTTTAATGCTGTTATTTGTATTAGGCTAGACTCCAGCCCAGCCAGGCCAAAAAGGGAGGTGGGGGAACCAGGGAGGAAGTGATGGAAAAATAAACCCTGAGGGTTCATGATGACCTGACCATGGCTTTAATATAAATCAAATTTTCTCTAACCTGCCTTCCCACAGTCAGCATTTCTTTTAGAAATAATTTGTCATTATCAAACTCCAGTTAGGCCAGAAGACTCCTTGCAAAGGACTTTGATGTGATTAGGGGAAGGCTTGGAAATACATTTGCATGGTTGTCCTCTCTGCCAATGACATTCCTGGAGAAGGCACCTTGTCTTTCCTGGCAAGAGAAATTCCAAGGGCACATAAGAGCTGGGGACCAGACTTCAGGGTCACTGGGCTGCTGCTCCAAGGCTGGCCCAAGAAGAAGAGCTTTCCTGGAATAGTGAGACTGACAGATTTTCCATCTCAGCATTCAAGAACAGAGTCAATGAGTGGCCCAGAGTGGGACAATGCCGGGTTTGTGCTAACAACTGTGCCCAGCACTTCAGCATGAAGGCTCTTAGGTAACTACCCAGCACCCAACATGGGTCATCTCAGGGGAGTCCTGGTCTTGCCCCTAGCTAAGAAATGATGACAACTTGCTTTACCCCTTCTCACATCTTAACCCTTCAACTGTGCAGCAGCTGAGTCAGGGAGAGACAAAAGTTAAACAAAGGTACAATGAAAAATAAAAAATATTGTTTAAAGAAATTAAAACTTAAATATATGGAAAAACATTCCACGTTCATAGAAGACTCAATTGTTAAGATGGCCATACCCCCAAAATAAATCTACAGATTCAACTCAGTTCCAGTCAAAATCCCAGCTGCCTCATAATAAGAAAAATGCTGAACAGTCTTGGTTGGGTAGTTCTGTTGATTAGAGCATCATCCTGATATATCAAGGTTTCGGGTTCCATCCCTGGTCAGGGGACAAACAAAAGTCAACCAATTAATGTATAAAGAAGTGGAACAACAAGTCCCTCCCTTCCTCGCTCCCTTCTTCCTTCCCTTCCCTCCCTCCCTCCCTCCCTCCCTCCCTCTTCTTTCCTCTCTCTCTCTAAAAAAAATCAATACAAGAAAAATTTTTTAAGCTGAAAAAACTGAAAAGTTTTCTGGGATCCATTAGAAACCAAGGTCACAGGACAAACTGCCACCCTAAAACTAGAGAAACAGGTAAATACATAGAATACTGGTCAGTTTACCTGAAACAGAAGCTGCTGGAGCCAGGAACCAGTAGGAATCAGGTACTGATACCTGCACAATATAGATGAATCTTGAAAGTATTGTGCAAAGTAAAAGAAGCCAGACACAAAAGACCACACATTATATGATTCCCTTGATATGAAATATTCAGAATAGGCAAAGTCATACAGATAGGAAGTAGATAGTGGTGGCCAGGGCTGGGATGAGTGGGAAATGAGGAGTGACTGCTAATGGATACAGGGTTTCTTTTTTTTTTTTTTTTTTAATATATTTTATTGAGTTTTTACAGAGAGGAAGGGAGAGAGATGGAGAGTTAGAAACATCGATGAGAGAGAAAGCTCGATCAGCTGCCTCCTGCACATCTCCTACTGGGGATGTGCCCGCAACCCAGGTACATGCCCTTGACCGGAATCGAACCTGAGACCTTTCAGTCCACAGGCCGACGCTCTATCCACAGAGCCAAACCGGTTTCGGCGGATACAGGGTTTCTTTCTGGGGTGATAAAATGTTCTAGTGTTAGATAGTAGTGATGGTTGCACAATTTTATGGATATTAAAAAAAATTGTACATTTTAAAATAGTATTATGCTGCCCTGGCCAAGTAGCTCAGTTGGTTGGAGCATCGTCCTGATGCTCCAATGTTGCGGGTTTGATCCCTGGTTAGGGCACGTACAAGAAGCAACCAATAAATGCATAAATAAGTGGGGCAACAGATCAATGTTTCCTCTCTCTCTCTCTCTCTCTCTCTCTCTCTTCCTCTCCCTCTCTAAAATCAATCAATAAAAATTTTTAAAAAATACTATCATATGTGATACTATTATATGATTCACATACGTGAATTAATATCTCAATTAAAAAAAACAAAAGTTTAGCAAAGGATTCAGAATGGAAAGTCCACATTTTTCTTCATTTTGAGCCTGCAGACCATTTTCAGGAACCAGAGCCTCTGTAGGTCATTTCCCTGCTGACTCACTGACCAACCTAGCTCTTGACCATTCTGCTCCCAACTCTCCACAAGGTACTTCCTGTGTTTTGCTGATTTGATAAGAGGAAGTCTGAGAAATGGAAGGAAAGAGAGTGAGGGAGGAGCCTGAATAAAGGTGGCTAGGACTGGGAAGTACTTGAAATGAGACTCCAGAGCCTCATGATCCTACTGCTCTGCAGGAGGCCACCTCCTCCATGAAATCTCTCTGTTTTTTTTCTTTCGCTAAAGCATTTCATCTAACATACATCATTTTGACCAAAAGACCTTACACTAGATCCTTTATTGCCTTATAGGCTCTCTGACTGTTCCATAGATAGGCATTTTCCTTCTTCCAGGTGTGTGTCCTCTCCACAACGTCACAACCTATTCCATAGCAGGACCCCTATCTTGGTCTCACAGATCCTTAATCCAGGAAAAGAACTTTGGGCATCACCTGGCCCTATCTTCCTAATTTAAATGTATCCAACTATTGGACTCTTGAGTTTCTCCAAGTCTCCCAGCGTCCTGGGGTCATCTTTTCCTCTGTGTTTGGCTAGAAGGACCCACCTCATGTTGTCCCCAACCTCCAGCACAATAGGAAACCCACGTCCTGAACTCTGTCTTTGGGAATTCTTGAGGAGCAGTAGTGTGTGGTGTTTAAGAGAATGGGTTTGAAGCCTGGGTTCACATCCCAGCTCTGCCACTTACTTGTGGTATGACCTTGTATTAGTTATTTAACTTTATGCCTCAGTTTCCTTGTATATAAAATGGGGATAGTCAAAGTTCCTCCTTTGCAGGGTTGGTATAGCATTAAATGAGTTACAAACAATATATAAATATAGCCGAAACCGGTTTGGCTCAGTGGATAGAGCGTGGGCCTGCGGACTGAAGGGTCCCAGGTTCGATTCCGGTCAAGGGCATGTACCTGGGTTGCGGGCACATCCCCGGTGGGGGATGTGCAGGAGGCGACTGATCGATGGTTCTCTTTCATCGATGTTTCTGACTCTCTATCTCTCTCCCTTCCTCTCTGTAAAAAATGAATAAAATATATTTAAAAAATATACAAATATAAAGCATTTAGCACTGTACCTGCCACTCCATTATTTACAATAAAATTATTTGCTTTTATTGCCTGTTTCTGCTGAATTCTTGACCTACTATGTACCTTGTTGCTTTCTCTTCTTGTTATCCAGGGAAATTGGGTATTTCCTTTCCCACTGGGTGCTGGGGGTGGGGTCCTTACAATATCTCAAGAAAAAAGAACTTTCTGAGACTCGCACGGGAGGATAAGTGATTTTTACTTGAGTGGAATTACATCCCTGTGTCTCCAAAGTCCTATTCCAGTCATAGAAGAAGAGTAGCTGGGGTTTCAGTAACGCTAGAAGCAAAGTCAGTATCCAGTTTTCATTCCATGTAGCAGCCAGGTCCAGTTCAACATCAGGCTAGTTTCAGCCTATTAGTCCATTGTGTGTGGGGTTCGTGAATGCCAGGAAGCGGAAGCGAGAGAGCACCACAAGCCAGGAGTCAAGTGCAACATACCAAGAGGAACCAAGAGAAACTAAGAGCAACAAGAGAACAAATGCCTTTGTTTAGGGGATTAAATATCCCAAATTTTATGCCCTTGCCATGGCCGTGCCCATTCTGGCCAATGACCTGTTCCCAGGTGTGACTGACAAGTACCTTCCCAGTGTCACCCCAACTTTATTGGGCATGAGTCTATTCTCCTCCCTGTCCAGTCCTTTTTCCAGAGAGATCTGTAGGGAATACACTGGTGGCTCCCTGGTGAATATAAAGCTTTAGCTTCCTGATGAAGCTGCCCAAATAACATGCCTATAATATCTGACCTTTTCTTTGCTCCTTTCCTGTTATTAATAACTAGGTAATTATAATGGTATCAATCTCATGGTATCATTCCTAAAGCACCTCTAGTTAATGACTATATGTAGTAGACTCACTAAAAGCTTGTGGGAAACAGAAGGGGCCATGTACCACATAGCCAACAACTTAATATTGTGTCTCGGGCATCGCTGTTATTTAAAGTCCCTCAGCCCTAGCTGGTTTGGCTCAGTGGATAGAGCATAGGCCTATGAACTGAAGGGTCCCGGGTTCGATTCCCGTCAAGGGCACATGACTGAGTTGCAGGCTTGATCCCCAGTACAGGGAGTGCAGGAGGTAGCCGATTCCCTCTCATCCTTGATGTTTCTAACTCTCTCCCCCTCTCCCTTCCTCTCTGAAATCAATAAAAATATATTAAAAATCAATAAAGTTTGCTGGTCATTCCTGCCACTGGACATCTCTCAGCCACTGTCCAACTTTTCCTCTCTAACGCCAGCTTGCTGCCTTGCTGTGTACACCCATTTTTCATCAACATCTTCTCACATCTCTTTCTTTCCCCCAACCCTGGAAACAGAGGAATTCTGTTCTCTTGCTTAGCTTCACTGGCGTGGGGGAGTGAGGTATACAAAGTGCAAAGAGATATATGTTTGACATTTAAAGAGTCCTTGAAGGTAGTTTCCTAATAAAGATGACTCTCTTACTCTAAGGACTTAAGGAAGCCCAGTGGGGTTCAGGGACCCCAAAAGTTCCTCAGCTAGGAAGAAGTTACCATCTCCCCAAGGAGCATTGCACACCCAGCAAAAGCTATATAAAGCCCACACTGCACAAAGCACTAGAAAGTAGCATAAGTAAAACCAGCGTCTCTGTGCCACTTGCCCTACATACTTTGTTACGAGGCCCGGATGATTGGGGAGTTACTGTTTTTGAGGGAGAGTCAGAGGTGATGTTTTAGCCCATGAAGGCCTCTGCTTCCCAAGGCCCGATTTTCCTCTGGCACCACATTGAACTTCTTTAGCTGCCAAGGAAGGCAGGACTTCAGCAGAAGGTAATTTATGTTAATTTTCCCCCTTTCTGGTCCATTAAGTTTGTAATGGTAATATATCTTACAAGGGGCCTCACTACATGAGCTGCTGCATCCTTCCTGGGGCCTACTGCTGGCACACCATTCAGGGTTCTGTGCCTGCCTTTCTCCACTGCCTGGCGACTCCCCACCTTCTGGGCATTGGTCTGGGACAGAGTTGGTTTCCATCTGCTCAGATGAAAGTTAATGGTTCCCTGCAGTGGGACCCCTGAAAGCTCTGGGAGGACAATTGCTACCAACAAAAATCCTCCCTGGGCAGTTTCTTCACAGTTCCTTTAACCACCCCTGTTCCAAGCTCAGCTTGATAGAATCTAATGGGTGGTCTCCTGAAAGGAGGCTAGGGTGGAATAAATTAAGCAACATACATTTCATGACCATCTGTTACATATGCTGTCTTGTGGGGAGGAGAGGCTTGGGGATTAAAAAAGAAATACAAAACACTTCCTGCCCTTCAGGTGCTTTTGTTATCTGGGAAATTGGAGTATCCCTTTCCTCACTGAGTGCTTACTGTGGAGTGGAGTCCTTACAATACCTCAAGAAAAAGAATTTTCTGAGACTTGCATGGGAAGTGAGTGCTTTTTATTTGCGTGGAATTATATCCCTGGGTTTCCAAAGTCCCATTTCCCCTAGTCAAACTCCACTTCTTCCAGAACTGGAGTTGGGAATTCTGTAGAGCTAAAAGCAATGCCAGTGCCCAGAGCTTCCGTTCCATGTTGCAGCCGGGTCCAGTTCTCCATTAGGCTAGTTACAGTCCATTAGTCCATTGTGTGAGGGGGTCGGGAGAGAGAGACCCAATGCAGGGGAGCAGGAGCAAGAGAGCCCCGCAAGCCAGGAGTCAACCAAGAGCACCAGAGCACAAGAGAAACAAGAGAGCAAACTCTTTGTTTAGGGATTAAATATCCCAAATTTCTTGCCCTTGCAGTGGCTACACCTATTCTGGCCAATGACTTCTTCCTAGGTGTGACAGATAGTAAGCACCTTTGCTAGTGCCCTCCCCACTCCCCCCCCTCCCGCGCCCCCCCGCAACTTTACTAGGTAGTTTATCTCCTTTTTTTGTATGTGTTTATCTCCCTGCTATCCAGTTCCTTCCTCCTCCCCCTCCCCACCCCCATCTGCAGGGAACAGATGCATAAAGCTGTAGCTTCCTTTTCTCCTTTCCTGTTACTAATAACTAGGTTTGATACCGTTGTAATAACCTAGTTATTATTTAATTCTAATTAATTTAAATTTATATTTAAATAGCCACAGGTGCATAGAGGCTACTGTATTATACAGTGCAATTCTAAATATTGTGCATAAAATATAGACAAAAAGGGAGTGAGAATTGAAGTAGGAAGACTAGTTTAGGAATGCAATAGTCCAAATTATAGACAATGGGCATTTGGACGAGGTGGTAGCACTGGGAATGGTGAGAAATGGTTAGATTCTGGATATATTTTGAAGTAGAGGCAACAAGCTGATGGATTGACTATTATAGAGTACTAGAGGCCCGGTGCACAAAATTTGTGCACTGAGTGGGGGGGTCCTTTAGCCCGGCCTGCGCCCTCGCGCAGTCCGGGAGCCCTCAGGAGATGTCCAACTGCCATGGAGGTGAGAGAGGCTCCCCCCTCACTGCTGCATGCCAGCCATGAGCCCAGCTTCTGGCTCCTGCATTGAGCGTCTGCCCCCTGGTGGTCAGTGTGCATCATAGCGACCGGTCATTCCGCGGTTAAATTGATTTTCATATTAGCCTTTTATTATATAGGATAAGAGAAAGAAAGGAATTGAAAATGATTCTTAAATTTTTGGCTTGCCTGTCTCTTGCTGGGAAGGGAGAGCTCCAGAGAGGACTTACACTGATAAGTTGGTGCCAATCTTCTCAAGGGGTATAAAAGATCCTTTCATTCAGGTCATTCTATAAGCATGTTAGGGATAAAGTTTATTCCTTTTTTTTTTTCATTTTGAGGAGAGTGGAGATCTCACACTGGGATGTGTGCAAAGGCAAGAATAATAAATATGGAGAACCAAGATGGCAGCATAGGTAAACACCTGTACTTGCTGCCTCCCACAACCACATCAAAATTACAACTAAAATACATAACAACTATCATCCAGAATGGCAGGGAAAGCTGGCTGAATGGAAGTACTACAACTAGAGAGGTAAAGAAGAAAGCTCATTGAGACTGGTAGGAGGTGTAGAGGTGCAGAAAGGGCTGGCACTTGGGTGTGCTGCTTTTTTAATTGAGAGGGAGATACAAGCTTCCACTTGCTCTGAGCTCCAGTGCCAGGTGAGACTTGGGGGGACCCAGACACATACAGGGAGAAATTGGACTATGTAGCATTGAGGCAGAAACTTGAAGACAGCTTTCTTCCAGATAGAGGTGCTCGCAGCAGTCATTGTTCCCTTGCTGGGACCTCCCTAGTGCGGGGCTGACTGGCAGCCATTTCTGTTTGCTCCACCCTGGTGATTCCCAGAGACCCTGCTCCACCCAATTTACAACCCCACCCAAGCTGTGTGTAGCAGCTTTTGCATATGAATGCTCTGTCCTTTCTCAGCCTAAATATCTGTCAAACAAGCTTCAGCTGGGTCAGGGAGCCCCAAACCTATCAATAAAAGGCCCAAGGCCCGGCACCAGACCCAGCCTACTTTGCTTCACAGCTGGGCCTTGTCTGGCTACTTTCAAACCCAATACAAAGAGGAGGAATCTTCAGATTTCTCTGTAGCTCCTTATGGATGGCCCCAGGCAGTAGCCGAATTTGCACCTCCCTGGAGACCCAAGAGCCCAGTGGTCAGTGTGAGACCATACCAGATTACAACTCTTCAAATTCATAAGCGACACACTCAAGGGGCAGACTCAATGAGCACCAAAGCCCCACCAAAGCAAGTCCTGCTCCATAAGGGTGTCTCCTGCACAGCAGCTTTCCCACTGTAGTCTCAGCTGGTCCCCACAGCCAATTGGCCTGGAGGTCAATTCCTACCAGTGACACCAACATCAATTAATGGTCAACTATAAGACTGTGCACACAGCCCACAAAGAGGTGCACCAAGAGTGTCCATCTCAGGTGATTGGGGAGGCTAAGCCCTATAGGACACCTACTACACAAGGCCACTCTATCAACTAAGGAGACTTAGCAACTACCCAGTACATAGAAACAAACACAGGGAAGCAGCAAAATGCAGAGACAAAGAAACATATCACAAATGAAAGAAATGGAAGAAAGCAAACTACTGGATATAGAGTTTAAAACTACAGTGATAAGGTTACTCAAGAATCTTCTAGAAATTTCCAAGGAACTTAATCAGACTTTCAAGAATCTTAGTGAGAATACCAAAAAAAAATGGAAAAGGACCAGTCAGAAATTAAGCATACACTGACAGAAATAAAGAATACTATACAGTGATTCAACAGGAAACCCTATTTGAAGAAATAATGACTGGTGAAAGAAACAGACTTACAAGTTCAGGAAGCGCAGAGAACCTCAAAACAAGAGGAACTCAAAGTGGCCTGTAAATTTACAGTGTACCTAAAAGAGGTTTACACCAAGACACATCATAATTAAAATGCCAAGGGCAAAAGACAAAGATAGAATCTTAAAAGCAGCAAGAGAAAAGCAGTTAATTACCTACAAGAGTGTGCCCATACAACTGTCAGCTGATTTCTCAACAGAAACTATGCAGGCCAGAAGAGAGTGGCAAGAAATATTCAAAGAGATGAATAACAAGAACCTACAAACAAGATTACTCTACCCAGCAAAGTTATCATTTAGAATTGAAGGTCAGATAAAGAGCTTAACAGACAAGAAAACGCTAAAGGAGTTCATCACCACCAAACCAGTATTAAATGAAATGCTGAAGGGTATTCTTTAAGAAGAGGAAGAAGAAGAAAAAGGTAAAGATAAAAAATGTGAACAACAAAGTGACAACAAATACATATCTATCAACAATTGAATCTAAAAATCATGAGAATAAAAAATCTGATGAACAGAATAAATTGGTGAATGAAATAGAATCAGGGGCATGGAAATAGGACAAACTGACGATTCTCAGAGGGAAGGAGGTATGGGGAGTGTGGGAAGAGATTAGACAAAGATCTTATATGCATGTATGCATTATTTATGGACACAAGACAATAGGGTGGTAAGGGCCTGGGGTGGGGTGGGAACCGGGTGGAGGGGAGCTGAACAGAATAAATTGGTGAATGAAATAGAATCAGGGGCATGGAAATAGGACAAACTGACGATTCTCAGAGGGAAGGAGGTATGGGGAGTGTGGGAAGAGATTAGACAAAGATCTTATATGCATGTATGCATTATTTATGGACACAAGACAATAGGGTGGTAAGGGCCTGGGGTGGGGTGGGAACCGGGTGGAGGGGAGCTATGGGGGGAAAAAGAGGGACATCTGTAATAATCTCAACAATAAAGATTAATTTTTTTAAAAAAAGAATAATAAATACTTTTCTCCAGCAGTAGATAAAATAAGAATGTGGAATAAACTAATCTGGATTTGAATCCCAGGTCCCTCCCACACTAGCCGTGTGATTTGGGGCAAGTAATGTCAGTTAATTACTTTTTCTCTAAGCCTCTGTTTACTCATTTATAAATGGGACCTCACAGGTTTGAAATGAGGAACACATAATGTATGCAAAATATTGTGCATGGCACCTGACACATAGTAAGAGCTCAGTAAATGCTGATTTCCCTTCCCTGTAAAAATGGCCAACACTGCTCCTAGTAGCTTTGGCTCCAGACTCCTCTTGTAGTATGCTTCCCAACATCTCCTGTGCTTGACCTGGATTTTCCATGGCTTGCTCAGATCCCTTCATGGCCTTTTCTCCTCTGCATTAATTCTAAGTACCTGCTTGTTATTAAAGCAAAATTCTCTCTTTGCCTATTACCTTGTGATCTGAAAAAGCAGCTATAAATAGAAAGTATGCCATACACTATTGGCATTTTGCTCCTTAAAGGTTAATGGTCAGGGCTGAACCTTTGTAAAGCTTGGCCTACAGCATTCACCAGAAATTATTGTGCAGGGAAATGGGGCTGAGAGGATGTGGGGAAGGTGTTGAAGGTCTGTCGGCAGAGTGGGATGGTGAGCCTCTATAGGGAGAATGATACATTCTGGTGAAAAAAGATGGACCATTGGAAGGCCCCAGCCATGAGAGGTAGTAGGACTGTGGCTTCCATCCAGCCCCCTTCCTGGACTGAGTTCTTACTGCCTGTCTCTTGCTGGGGAGTGAGAACTCCCAAGAGGACTTGTGGTGATAAGTTGTTGCCTGATCATGCTTCAGTTGCAATTTATTTAAAGTTGACAATAGGGTTTCTCCCTTTTACAAGCAGATTTTCAGCACTTGAATCTCTGAGGTTGGATTTTTTTTATGAAAAGGTAGTTCAATTTCACACTTATTATAGCACCTGGCATCTTGTACCTCCAGAGACTTTATAAAACTAATGAAATGAAACCCTCAGCACCATTGTAAACAAAGAAGGGAGAGGAGAGACCCCATATCCCCTCCCCACAGGACACGAAGGACCAAACATGCCTCACTTCCACCTCACAGGTGGACCCAGATTTTTTAACCAGATTTTTTAAAAGTCAATCTTCAAAGGGCTTTTGGTTGTTCCTCAGAGGGCTGCTAGCTCAGAGCTTCTCCTGGAGGTCAGGATCTGCCTGAAAAATGGTCAGTCTGGTATTAGCATACAGATATGACTCACTGGAGATGAGGCCTTCAGACTCAGGTATTCTGCTCCTGCTCTCCAGGATCAGTATCAGACGATAATTAATAAAAGAAGTTGGATTA
>NW_006296634.1:1853951-1877406 GCF_000327345.1 Myotis davidii | reverse complement strand
TAGAGAAGCTAGCCTTATGATTCTGTCCTATGAACGTCCAAGCCTTGCACTTAAAGCTCTGAGGTAATTTTGTGTTTAAGTGTGTCCTTTCTTTATGCCCTTCAAGGAAACCACCCACAGGAGTGTTTGCATATCTCTGATGGAAAGAGCCGTCCGATGAGGCAGAGAGTCTGAATCAGAGGAAAGCAAGGAAGCTTTCAGGCTTGGAGCCCACTCAGAGAACACAAATTCCAGATTTAAAATTCAACTCCTATTTTTTGAAGTCTAAGTTCCATTTGCTTTTGGCAAGCTCACTTCTTTTGTTCACAGAGAAAGGAGAAGCTCTAAGGGGCTCAGAGAGAGACCTCTCTCACACCAAATCACTCTCACAAGGCCACAGGAAGAGCTGAGTATAAATGAATCAGGAACTTATAGCTTCTTCCCCCCACCCCCTCCTTGAATTGTATAAGGAAACATAAATTAAGGGGAAATTTGCTAAGGGAAAGAAGAGTGTGCAGGGTTTTAGCTAACTTTAAGGCTTTGAAAGCACCTTTGGAATCATGTCATAATACTTTCTGTTGGGCACCAAGAGATGCTGGTGAGCAGGTGGACAATGAGAACCATATGGGACAAGCAGAAAGGCACTGGATATCCACGAGGTGATAAGGTGAAAGGTGGTATATTAGTTATCTGTTGCTGTAATAAATTACCCCCAAATACAATGGTTTAAAAATAAACATTATCTCACACGGTCTGGGGGTCAGAAGTCAGGGAGCAGCTTAGCAAGGTGGTTTTGGCTCAGGGTCTCTCGGAAGGTTGCATCAACTGGGTCTGCAGTCATCTGAAGGCCTGACAGGCTGGAGGATCTACTTCTAAGATGTCACTGATGTAGCTTTTTGCTGGAAGTCTCAGTTTCTCCACAGAGATGCTTATGATATGGCAACTAAACCTCAGAGCAAATGAGAGAGAGAGAGAGAGAGAGAGACTAAGAAGCTGAAATGTCTTTTGTAACCTAATATCAGTGCCATACCATTAGTTCTGCTGTATTCTATTGGTCATGTAGACTGACTCTGGCATAGTGTGGGAAGGAACTATAGCAGGTGTGATTACCAGGAGGCCGAGATTATAGGTCTAAATACAGATGAAGGGGCACAGAAATCAGCAGGACAGGTGGTTCTGGGCTCCTCCCCTGAAAGCTTTTTGGTTCAGAGAAGGGCAAACTTCCTATGATCTCCACCCTATCTTCACCCCTAATATGCTGTAAACTCTATGAGGACTGGGGTTGTGTAACTGTGTTTGTCTTATTCACTGCTCTTCCTGGTGCCTGACCTATGTCTGGTATATAATAAAGCCCTCGATAAATATTTGTTCATTAATGTAACACATAGGAAAAGACATCTGACTTCCAGGCTCAGGAATGTGGACTTCGTACTGTGGGTGAACAGAAGCCATTGGTCAGTGCCCCTCAGGTCCAGTTTATGTGCGGACTCTTGCTGTTTCAGCCGCCTGGAACACTCTCCTCATTCAAGGAGGGTAGCTGGTAACAGAACAGTCTTGGATGAAGCAGGGTTTATGTGTGTGTGTACAAAAGGTCAGGTGGAAGGAAAATATTCCAAGCCCAGAGCAAAGGAAAAAAGAATGGGTGGCCAAAACCCGTTTGGCTTGGTGGATAGAGCGTCGGCCTGCAGACTGAAAGGTCCCAAGTTCAATTCCGGTCAAGGGCATATACCTTGGTTGCAGGCACATCTCCAGTGGGAGGTGTGCAGGAGGCAGCTGGTCGATGTTTCTCTCTCATCGATGTTTCTAACTCTCTATCCCTCTCCCTTTCTCTCTGTAAAAAATCAATAAAAATATATATTTTTTTAAAAGAATGGGTGAAGATTCAAAGACTTTGAGGTGGAGAAGAGGGACTTTTTAAGGCCACAGGGACAAGAGAAAGGAGGAGTGAGGGAGCTTTGCACTGCCTTGCCTAACTACTAGGAATGATGAGGAAAAGGGGGGGCGGTATCTTGGTGCGGGGCTGTTTAGTTTCAAGGAACAGAAACCCGCTCGACTTGGCTCAAGTTGATTGTAAAACTATGGCAGTTTGCAGCAAATGTTGCCGTTGCCCTGCTCAAATCCTCTCAGTGCTCACCTCTACATGCAAATACCTGAGGGCTTTGTTTTGGGCACAGGAACTCCTTGGCCTCTGTACAGGGAAAATGGGAAGTGCCAGGGAGCTAAGGGCTCAGCTCTGGAAGCAGCTCTCAACCAATGACAGAAGTGTATGTATAGCCCAGCCTCCTCACCCCATGAGGCACCTTCTGTATTGTCTTCCAAAGTTCCAGCAAATCTGAGCTCCAGTTGTCCATGTAGTTACACCTTATAGCCCACCCTTCTGTGGCTTCCTTCCTCTCTTTGTCTCACTTTCTTACTCCCCTACCAGCATTTCCTGGAATCACCTCCCAAATACTAGTAAATTATTTCCCTTTGAACTTTTGTTTTAGAATCTGTTTTGGGGGAACCAAAATCAAGACAGACATCTCACAAAAACACAAGCATAGATGTCAACCTTAGGTCTTGCTTGTTGGAAATGAAAGACAGGCTGCGTTTTCAAAGCCCAGCACTGCGATAAAGCGCCTACAAGGTGCTTTCCCGCTTATGACATACTTCTGGTGGTTATTATGTTAACAGAGTCTCTCTTTTTTCCATCTTTTTATAACCTACCTTCTAATTGCCTAGTTTGGTATATGCCACAGTCTCTGCTCTCTCCCATATACCCTTGAACTCATCTTTTTATGTCTGATGTGTCTGAAAGAGCTGCCTAAACTGTAAAGTGCTGAGCAACTAGAACAGGTGAGAAAGAGGGAAGAAGAGAAAGAGGAGGAAGAAGAAAAACAAGAGGAAGGAAGCAGCTCTCAAGCTAGAAAGCGGAACACATAATGCAGAATCAGACACAGAAGGCAAAGGCAGGGAGAGGGAGTCAGGTTACAGAAAACCGGGCACAGGTTGGGCCCTGAGCTTTTTTCAGAAGCCAGTATTGTAATAAGGCCCGTGAAAAGCAGCCATGGGCCTCAGCTTGTAGCAGGCTCTTTGACTGCATTTTAAACAAACCCTTCCACCAGGCTGGCATGTGGCAGGCTGGAGCTGCAGTGCTGATGCTGGGCTGCTCACAGCTGGGCTGTGTGGGGTGTCTTCATTTTCCTCTTTGTTTTTGTATCCACCGGCATCTAGCAGGTTGGGTGGCTCAGATGACTAGCAGAACTGAGGCATATGCTGTCCTGGGCGTGTGGGACTCTGCGCACAAGGATCCCTCCCGGGAGCTGACCTGCATCCCACCAGGCACACAGTATGGGCTTTCTTCAAGGTTGACATCCCAGGCAGGCACGAGAGTGAGCTGGGGAGTGGGGGTGGGAAGCTTGGGTCAAATGTCAACAAGGCCAATCTGGCCCCTCTGGACTTTCTGGGGAGATAAGGCAAGGACTGCAAATGTGATGAACAAAGAATGCAGGGTGGCTGGGATGAAAGTTCTCTTTGCCCCTTTCCCAACGGGAGGCTTTGTGCTTCATGCCTTCCTGGAATCCTCCTGCCAGGTGAGCTGGGCCCCAGGAAAAAGGCTGGCTTTGCTGCTTCTCAAGGTGGGGAGGCAGCAAATCAACAGTACACAGAGGAAACAAGCCTGGTGAGGGAGAGGTAAAAGGCTCCAACCAGAGCGAGACAGTGTTTGGGTGGGGAAAGAGCCTTTGTTGTGTTCATGCATGTATGCATGCATTCATTCATACATTCACCTACTCACAGGCATTTCTTAGTTGCCTAGGAGGTGCTGAGCTCTAATGCACAAAGCTTTCTGCCTGTGTGTCAGGATGCTGTCCCTGGGGATAGTCCCCTGCTGTGAAGAAACCAATGTTCTCTGTCCTTTGAGGAGCAAATTACAATTGCTCAGGCATGAGGGTAGATATAAATTCCAGGCTGCTGCCTGTGGAGGGGATGAGCGTTGAGGCATAGGAGGCCCGGCAGAACATGCAGACCCCTGGCCAGTACTTTCCTGCCCATCCCCCACATCTCCCTGAAACTCAAGGGAGCGCACACTTGTCTTTTGAAGCAGGTCCCTTTTACTTGGGCAATCTGCCTTTTTGCTTCCACTGTTCTTCCTTTCAGTCCACACATATGGGAGGGACTTGCAGGATGACATATTTTTCCTTCTTTCATCCTTTCTCTTTCCTTTCCTTCTTTTCCCCGAACATCTACCAAGAGCCCAGCACTCTAGTAGGTGCCCTCCTTAAAGCTGTTGAGAGAAATGGTGCTTTCCAAGCAAGAAGTATTATTCTGTCATTATTCTTCTCTCTCTGGCCTCAGGGAGCTAGGTAGATACGTTTTTCCTCCCTTTCCTTTTCCCTGCCTCAGTTCGGTTCTCTGAGATCACAAAAACTGGCTCTGCGCTCCCTCCCTGGGGACAGTCCATTATAGCCCTCCATTGCTTTCCCCACTTTCTCTGGCACCGATAAGCCAGATGAGGCTGAGGCACGGTGAGTCCTGCTGTCTGTGTCTGTGCTCATCCCATTAGCACTTCGGTCACCTTAGGGCCTCTGAGAGCCAGGGGACTTTCATAACCCCCAGAGGAGACTAAAGTTACCCTAGCTTTCAAGATGCCAAAGGTTCCCTCTCATGTGGCTCCCAACTCAACAACCTACCCCCTTGTGTGTGTGTGTGATTCGTTATTTATTATTTATTTATTTTTCGGTTTGTTTCTGCCTTAGGCACATTTTCTCTGTAATTTTTGGAACCCAAATATAAGGGAAATCTCATTTGCTCCATTCTGACTCATTTACAATTAAATACACTTGTTCCCATCTGTGTCTGTGTACATCTGCATACATTTGCTATAGCATCGCCCTTAATTTTGGAAAATGATGTGGCTGGTGGTATTTTTACCCTCACTGTCAAATTGGCTGAGAAGACCAGTGGGTGTTCACCCACCCAATGACAACCCCCTCCACAGGCATTTTCCTGAGACAGGTGGGAGTGACATTTCTTTCATGGGCAGGACATGCAGACCCCCTGGCCAAACTGGTGTTTGTGGTTGCCTATCTTACTGGGTCCATCTGCCAGGACTGGGTGTGTGCCTGTCCCTTTCAGTGCTTAGGCCTCACTGACCACAGAGATAGGTCTTGACTCCCTATGACACTCGCTGGCAGATGCTTCGCCGAGCATAGAATTTGGAGGTGGAAGTGGGAGAGGGCTTCCTGACTCTCAGGGAAGGTAACACTGAGGAAGTACTGCCAGGTCATTGAGGCCCATCCCCTCCCAGCCTGGGCAAAGTGAGGAGCTGTCTTTACCATTCAGAGGGATGTGGTGGCATGTGTGGGCACCTGCCTCACCTATGTACCTATAAATACCACACCATGATTGTCTACTGCTTTTTTTAAAAAACCCGTTACATTGTAAAGCCATTCACATTTAATGAAATGATGGTTCCTGTCAGCACACGTTGAGCCCTTTTGCTATTATCTCATTGAATAACGTTATTTATACCCATATGTCAAAATAGAACTTGGCCAACAAGAATTACAGGATGCAGAAAATATGATGTCGACTGCTGCCAATCAGAAAAAAGTTAACATCAGAACAATATTCGAAACAATACTTACTTTCTGCTGATCTACAACCTCTCTTGGAAATTCTGTGATGGGCAGTGCTGCTACTGCTATCCTATATGATAAAAGGCTAATATGCAAATTGACAGAACAGTGGAATTACCAGTAATTACGTTGCACACTGACCACCAAAGGGCAGATGCTCAACACAGGTGGTCAGTGCACTCACACAGGGGGAGTACAGTTCAGCCAGAAGCTAGGCTCACAGCTGGCAAGCACAGCGCCGGTGGCAGGCGCCTCTCCTGCCTCTGCAGCAGCGCTAAGGATGTCCAACTGATGGCTTAGGCCTGCTCCCCAACAGCTCCTGGACTGCGAGAGGACTCAGGCCACAGGTTGGACTGAGGGACCCCTCCCCCACCCCCAAGTCCACGAAATTTCGTGCACCAGGCCTCTATTTGATAAATAATTCAGAAAAACTGGACTTTCATATTTTTTCTTTATCACTTCTATGATACTAACTCCATACTTCACGTTGAACCAAGTGCACTTCTAAGAGGCTTAGGATGATGCCAGCATAGTCCAGAGTGTCTTCCTGTTGCCTAGGGCCTCTTTAGGCTGAGAAACAATGATGCTATGGGCACCAATTACAACCAAGGGTTCTTTTTGTACTTGGTATTGTCTTGGGCCTATTGACTCCGCAGAGGTGGAGAAGCCCCCATCTGTGCCTTCAGAGAGCTGAAGGCTTATCCAATATTTTCAGTTTAAGGTTAGTTTCTCTCCTCTGGTGGGTTCCTGGGTATCTGTTTTCTCCATTGAGAGTCTCTGCTCAACGTTATTTGACTGGTTAAGATCTTATCCCTTGCTCAGTCTGAGCTACACACACACACACACACACGAGTCATTTTTGGCACTCATGGGCAGAGTCAGCTATTCCTTAGACAACCAAACCTATTATTCATAGCTTCCTTTACGTAGGTTCTAGCTTCACAATACCTCTTAAAATTTCCTCTCTTTTGCCTGGTTAACTCCTTAACTTAGCCACCACTTTCCCCAAGAAATCAAGCTGGGCTGGATGGCCCTGCTCCGATTCCACACAGTAGTATAGTATAACTGCTTGGAAATGTGTCTATGATTCTAGTAGGCTGCATGCTTTCTGCAGGCAGGACCTGTGTCTTGTATCCCTTGTGTCTAGTGCAGGGCCTGATGCTTGGTAGCTGTTTGATAATTATGTGTTAAATGAATGGATAAATAAATGCATTCATAACTAATTTTTAGAATCCAAGCTCCATAGAGTCATCTGCAATCAGTTTATTCTGGAGAAACCGGTTTCCTTAAAAAGAAACGGATATTGGATATGTAGAGATAAGCATTTAGAGTGATCTACCCCAAAATTAAACAGTAATGACAGTAATGGTTAAAAACAATCTGGGGTAGTAGGATATAGGTGATTAATTTCTTCTTTTTACTTCTGTGTATTTCCTAACTTTTCTATGATGAGATATCTATAACAAAAGAAGTATATACCATGCACAATTATATAACTGCCTTAAATTCTTTTTACATGTTTGCTTTAAATTCCTCTTCCCCTTCCCAAAAAATAAGTGATAAATAATGTTTATTAAGATTAGACTGTTGTCAGTCTGAGAAAGACAAGTATCCCATGATTTCACTTATATGTGAAATCTAATGAACAAAATAAACTGATGAACAAAAAAGTTTCAGAGGCACTGCAGCATGGAATAGACTGACATATATCAGAGGGCAGGGGGAGGGGGATGGGAAGAGATTAACCAATGAATTTATATGTATATATGCATAGCCATAATGGACAGACAACAGTGTGGGAAGGCCTGGGGAGGGGATGGGAGAAGGATGGAAGGAGTCAATGGTGGGGGGTGGGGGACATCTGCAATACTTTCACCAGTAAAGATAAATATAAAAGATATTATGCTGTTGTGACAGTATGGTCCTCTGAGAAACAGACACCAAGATGAGATTAGGCATGCAGGAGGTTAATGGGGGAGCATCTGTGAAGGAGAAAGTGAGAGGGAGCTGGGGAAGATAATGAGAGTCTTCAACTAAGATGCAGGTTTAACAGTCTAGAAAAGGAGATGAGCAATTAGGGATGATAGGGTAAGAAGAGCTTCAGACTGTAGTACAGTTCTGAAAAAGTCTCAGGCAGGCTGATTGGGAGTCCCTGAGCAAAGGTTGCCCCTCTGACGAAAGGATTAACAAAATGTGGTAAACATATATTATGAAATATTATTCAGCCTTAAAAGGAAGGGAATTCTGACATATGTTACAAGATCTCTGAACCTTGAAAACATTATGCCATGCAAAATAAGCTGGTCACAAAAGGATAAACATTGTATGATTCCACCTAGAGTAATCAAATTCATAGAGATAGAAAGTAGAATGGTGGTTGCCAGGAGGTGCGGGGAGGGGGGAATTGGAAGTTAATATTTAATGGGTATGGAGTTTCAGATTGGGAAAATGAAAATGTTCTGAAGAAGAATGGTGGTGATAGCTTCACAACAATGTGAATGTCCTTAGTGCCACTGAACTGTACAGTTAAAAATGGTTAAAATGGTAAACTTTATGTTATGTATATTTTATCACACACACAGAACGTTTGCCCATCAGAGGAGTCCCGTGTTGGGCAGGAATGGTCCAACTCTGGTGTTCCAGTTGTGCTTAATTATGGGCTGAGAGAAGCCAAGAGGAAGCATGGCCTTGGTATGGATGCTGTGATCAAACCCCAGGTCAGTGAACTCTGCTTGCTGTAACAGTTCTCTCAAAGGGAAATCTGAGCAGTGCATCTGCATGGCTGCCTTAGCTGTGCGGTGCCTCTGGACTCAACCGTCTGTTTCAGCACCCAGCTCTGACACTTTCTGACTCTGCGACTATGGAAAAATGATTCAACTTCCCTGGGCCTTAGTTTCTTTATCTAGAAAACAGGGGTGTTGATGCTGGTAGCTACCTTATAGGGCATCACATAAATGAGTTGTAAAGTACTTAGAACATTGCCTGTCATAAAGTATACTGTTTGTAAGAGTTTGCTAGTATCATCATGAAGCATATTTTTTTTCATGTAGGCACCATGATAATGCTTCACAGAGACTACTTCAAAAGAGCCTCCCAACAACCCTAAGAGTCAGATAATAATCTCTCCATTTAGAGATGGGGAAACTGAGGCTTGGTGAGCCCACACAGTCAGTAAGAAGTCAAGTCACAGGTGGCCCAATGGGAGGGTCCGGGTCAGCTGCTAGGCAGTGCTGCATTCTGATCAGCCCTTTGCCTGTGGTGCTGACTCTGGTTTCATTGTAAGATAAGGGTTCCCTCCTGACCCTTGTCTTCAAGGATAGCATTTTCATCGTAAAAAATGCCATCATCTTCATCAGCGTTATCCAAAGGGACTTTATTGAAAGCATCTAACTACACATTCTGCTGTTCTGTATTTTAGACAATAATGATTGTATTTCTAGGAACTTAGTAAGCAAAGCTTGGATGAGCATGTTAAGGTCTCCCAAATAGCAGAATAAAGGCAAAGCTAAAGAGCAATTCACTCCTAGTGGTATCTCCTTGGGCAGGCTGCTGGACGTCTGTGAGCCTCACTGGTTGGATGAAACCTACTGTCACTCCTAGTGGTATCTCCTTGGGCAGGCTGCTGGACGTCTGTGAGCCTCACTGGTTGGATGAAACCTACTGTCCTTCCCCCCCAGACGCTAGTGAGACAAGGTTTGAGGATGTGCCTAGTGGAGTGGGAAGGACTGTACAAACTTTAGCTGGCACTTCTCCCAGACCTCCTTGATTGATCCTTCCAGAGGTGATAGAATACTCCTGTACTTCTCACCCATGAATTAACAGTTGTTGCCCACTTGGAAGTACACGGATGGTGAGAAACAAGGTCTTCTTGGCCATAACCACTCACTTTTCTTCTTAGTTATCAGAATTCAATAGGGTGTTATTTTCCTGGTTTGGCCCATATGAAGGAGCTGCCTCTCTGTAGTTCTAGATTTATGACAACCCCTCCTACCACTTCCATAAAAATGCCATAGTTTCCTAATCCATCTTTCTCTGAGCCATATTTTTCTATCTAGTCAATCAACAAACATTGTTTTTCAAATTCATGACTCCTGCCATCCTGGGCTGGGATGTGGGCGGTAGGGAGGCAGTAAAAGGGTGGCCAATGTCTTTTGTTAAACTGGTTGTTGCTCAACCCAGAAAATCTCAAAAAAGATTTCACTGAGGGCATGAAGCCCATTTTCCATAGGATCTTTTCTGTTAGATAAAGTGTGGCATGTTGTGGGGCCTCAGCCCAGTTTCCTCTCTGTGTCCAGAGAAGTTTCTAGTATTCCATGTGGCCTGATTATTCTCCTGCTTGACACTGTTTAGCAGTTCCTTGCTGTCCCCAGAATGAAGTTCAAAAGAATTTATTAGCATGGCATGATTCTAATCCTAGTCACTTCTCCATTCTCTTTCATCTCCTTGTTCCTTTCTATAACCCAGACGTACTGAACACCTTGCTTTTCCCCAGAATTCACAATGTTCTGTTGCCTCCCTGCCTTTGCACAAGCTGTTCCCTTGCTCTGGAATGCCTTCCCTTCCCCTCCAAATCCCCTACACCTGGCGAACTCCTTGTCTTTCAGGCCTTTTCTGACCCACAGAGCGGGAGCTTGAGCTCAGAAGGCCCATACCACTCTTCCCGTCCTGTCTGTCTGTCTATCTATCTATCTATCTATCTATCTATCTATCTATCTATCTAAGCTTTATTGAGGAATAACTGAAAAAACTTCCTATCCTTTTTAAAAAACTTATTTAACTACTTACCTGCAGCTCATCCCTCAGGTCTCCTGAGTCCTCCCAGACTATACCAGGCTTCCCCTCTTACACATTCTCACATTATTTTCCATTCATAGTTCATATCACAAAGAATAATGATAGGTCTGGGAGAGTATTTAATTAACGCCCGTCTCCTCTACTAATCTGTAAACACCATGGGGGTATGTGCCTTGTCTGTTTAGCTCACCACTGCATCCCAAGAGCTTGGTACATAAATATTTATTAAATGAATGAATGAATGAATTCCTCCCATAACACATGGAGATTACTTCCAGCATAGCACTTAGCTCATTATTTTGTAAGAGCCTACATACTTCTCTGTCTCTCTCCAGCTGTCTTGTAAGCTCCTTGAGGGGAAGAATGATGTTTTGCCCATCATGATTTCCCAGAGCTTGGCACACTGCCTGGCAATTAGGCACTCAATATTTTTGAATAGATGAATAAATGAATGAATGAATGGCAAGCACTCACTCACATTCCCTTATACTTCATTCCTAATACAGCAAAGTAACCTTTTAAAAATGCAAATAAGATCATGTTAACTCCACTGTTTAATCCCCCGGGGGTTTCCCATTGCTCGTAAAGGACATCCCAAACTCCATACTACCTACATACTTTTCTGACCTCATCAAGTACTATTGTTTTCCTCATTTACTACCTCTCAGCACACTGGCCTTTCTCCTGTTCTTTATTCCCACCCTAGGGACTTTTCACTTGTTATTTCCTGCTCTGGGATATTCTGCCCCATCACAGAGCTCATTCTAGTCATTCAAGTCTCAGCTCAAACATCACCTTTTCAGTGAAGTCATTCCTTACCCCTCTACCTATATGATCATGCCTCCTTCCTATCACTCTTAGCACTTATGCCTATTTGAAATCATATTGTGCATTTAATTTTTTCTTACTGTCTTCCTCCCTCTCTCTAGAATGTAAATTTCGCCCTAGCTGGTTTGGCTCAGTGGATAGAGCGTCAGCCTGCGGACCGCGAAGCGTCCCGGGTTCGATTCCAGTCAAGGGCACATGCCTGGGTTGCGGGCTAGATCCCCAGTGTGGGGTGTGCAGGAGGCAGCTGACCGGTGATTCTCTCTCATCGTGGATGTTCTATCGCTTACTCCCTCTCCCTTCCTCTCTGAAATCAATAAAGATATATTTTTAAAAAATAGAATGTAAATTTCATGAGGGTTGCCCACTACTGTATTGCTAGAGTCTAATACAATGAATGTCACATAGTAGGTGCTCAAAAATATTGGTCAAATGAGCAAATAAATGGATGAATGAATGAATATGACAGTAGCCTTCTGTGATGGATTGGCTGGTCTTGCCAGACTCACAAGCAAACAGAAGAACGATTTATTGTGATTAAATAAATTAAGAAACAGGACTGGTCAGAACTGATGGAGGGAGCCAGGACAGAATATGCTGCCAGATTCCACTGTGAACTCATGGAGTCCAGGAGTCCCAGAGCCTATTCAGCTCTGACTCCAGTCAACCCAGAATCAAATTCACCCTGGGTAAACCCAAAACAAAGATGGCCCCAGCTTTTCTTCTTTCCACTTTTTCTTCTATATTCAGAATGCCCACATGGGAACGTAAGGGGCATGTAAAGATTCCTGAATGATGTATCTCTCTGCTGTGTTCCAGCAGGTTGCCTTTTTCTTAAAGTTTCTTGGAATTTAGAAAAATTGTATGCAACAGAAGCAATCACTGGAGACAAATAATTCATTTACCAATACATCTGAGATCTAAAGGGTATTAATGAAATTAAGTTTATATTACAATGTAACAATTATTATTTTGATAGCACTTTCCATATGCCTACAAATATCTAAAAATGCCAGACAAAAAGGGAATTTTTAGAATGGTGAATACAATCACGTTTCCACAATAAAGCCTACTGATACTTGAAAGAGACGAATAAAGCACAATCCCGTTCCTCCAGCCTCCTCCCCTTTTAAAAATATTTCTTTTTAGATATAATTTTGCTTGGTTGCCACAGTGTAACTTTTTTCCTTTTAGGTTCTCTTTCTCCATTGTTGTCAACAAAAATATGAGCATGAAAGGGCGAGAAGTGTTTGTTTTGTGTACATATCTTTGATCATATGAGAGAGGAAAGAATCATGAACACCTACTGCTGATTGGTTTTAAGAACTAAATGTTGATTTCATTTTCTGTAGGGAAGAAGAATAACGTGAATAAAGAAACCCTTACACAATTTTCATAAGTGTCAAGGGCTTGAGTTTGGTTCTTTTTTTTTTTTAATTGATTTCAGAGAGGAAGGGAGAGGGGAAGAGAGAGAGAAACATCAATGATGAGAGAGAATCATGATTGGCTGCCTCCTGCACGTCCCACACTGGGGATTGAGCTCACAACCCAGGCATGTGCCCTGACAGGAATTGAAGCATGACCTCCTGGTTCATAGGTTGACGCTCAACCACTGAGCCACGCAGGGTGGAATAAGTTTGGTTCTCTTATTTAAAACTTAACTCACTGGTTAAAACCAACAGCATTCTCTATTAGAAGAGGCCTGGAAGGGAAATAAGTCTCTCTCCATTCCTATTCCTACCTCCATGCCAAAAGCTCCCAACTAACCCCTTGTCAAACTGCTTAAAGCTGTGTAAACCAGACATTTACATTACCTCAGTCATGGTATAGTTTTGACATGGAAACTATTTTAACTGTGGCTTTTTCAACAAAGATTTCCCGAAAGCCATTGACATTTCATAGGCTAAGTCGGGGTGGTGAAGAGCCTGGTTCTGAATTCTGGCAGATCTAGGTTCTAGCACTGCCACAAACTCCCAGTGTGACCCGATCCTGTTTTCGAGTTTGCAGGATGAGGAATGCAATAGTAACTACCTTAGGATTGGTAAAAGGCTTGGATAAAATGTGTAGCTCTTAGCACAGAGCCTGGCATGTACCAAAGACTTGATAAATATGAGCTATTATTACTTTTAGTCACTGAGTGTTAAAATAATATTGTATGAGCAAGTGAATTAATGAATGAGTGTTAAGTATATTTTACTTTGTTTTCAGGCTCAAGCTTAGACTAGGTATCAGTGATTCTCAACTCTGGATGTACATTAGGATCACCCAGGGATGCTAAGATTTTAAAAATTCATAGTCCCTAACCTAGAGCATTGCCCCAATACTCCAAGGTTGTGGGTTCAATCCCCACATAGGACACATACAAGAATCAACCAATGGCCCTAGCTGGTTTGGCTTAGTGGATAGAGCTTTGGCCTGTGGACTGAAGGGTCCCGGGTTTGATTCCAGTCAAGGGCACATGCCAGGGTTGTGGGCTTGATCTCCAGTAGAGGGCCTGCAGGAGGTAATCAATGATTCTCTCACACTGTTGATGTTTGTATCACTCTCTTCCCTCTCCCTTCCTCTCTGAAGTCAATAAAAATATATTTTTAAAAAAACTACTGAAGATTGCACAAAAAATTTCTTCAAAAAAAATCAATGAATGAATGCATAAATAAGTGGAACGAAAAAAATCCATGTATTTCTCCTTCTCCCTTCCTCTCTTTTTAAAATCAATAAATTTTTAAAAATGTCTAGTCCCTACTTAACAACAATTGAAAGGATCCTCTGGGGGTGGTCTCTGTATATCATATATTTTTTAAAAAATATATTTTATTGATTTTTTACAGAGGAGGGGAGAGGGATAGAGAGTTAGAAACATCGATGAGAGAGAAACATCCATCAGCTGCCTCCCGCATGCCCCCCACTGGGGACTTGCCCACAACCAAGGCACACGCCCTTGACTGGAATCGACCCCGGGACCCTTGAGTCCGCAGGCTGATGCTCTATCCGCTGAGCCAAACCGGTTAAGGCTGTAAATCATATTTTAACTAGAGGCCCAGTGCATGAAATTCGTGCATGGGTAGGGTCCCTAGGCCTGGCTGGCAAACAGGGCCAATCAAGGCCTTCCTTCATTCCGTGCCACCCCCTGGTGGTCAGCGCACATCATAGTGAGCAGTCAAACTCCTGAGAGGACACTTTGCATATTAGCCTTTTATATATAGAGAGACTAGAGGACTGGTGCACAAAATTAGTGCACAGGTAAGGTCCCTAGGCCTGGCCAGTGATTGAAGCGCAAGAGTTTGGTGTGGAAGGGCAGGCCCCAGCTGACTTCTGGGCTCTGGGCAGCACCTGGGCCCCTGACCCCACATGTGTCCCACTCCGCCCGAGTCCCCACATGGAGATGCAGTAAGCACAGCTGGATGCCGCAGGTTGGGGTGCAGCATGGGCCTCTGGGCCACCCAGTGGTGCCGCACAGAAGCGGGGTGGGCAGTGTGCTCTCTCCCACCTGGCCTTGCAGACTGGCTCCTGTGCAAACCGCAGGGAGCCTGACTGGCCCCTGCGGTCTCAGCGGCTATGGATTAGTTCACCCAGAAGATGCTGCGTGGGTGTGGGGCGGGATCCTTTGCAGGTGCCCAGCAGCTGAGCACAGGCCAGGGGGAGGGGTGAGACTTCCCCAGTGCATGAGCCCTGATGTCCTGGGGTGGGGGTGGGGGGCGTAATGGGGAATGAGAGCAAGCTTGGTGGACACCCTGCATTCTCACCACATCTCCATCCCTGTTACCCCAGCCCCCAGGTAGCCTGCGAGAGGTTGCAGCGATGCTTGCCATGTTCCGCGCCGCCCCCTGGTGGTCAGTGCACATCATAGCGAGTGATTAAACTCCCGGTCTCCTGGTTGAACGACCGCCTGAGGAGACAGTTTGCATATTAGGCTTTTATTATATAGGATAAGCTCTCATGGTGATTCTAATGTGCAGTCAGAGTTGTGCATTACTGAGCTACACAGAAATGAGGAAAATACCCTAATGTTAGCTAAGCTAATAAATAAAACTGCCAGGATGGGCAGGCTTTACTGCTTTCCCCCCAACCCATCAGAAAGTAACTGAAAGGCAACCAGGGTCACCGGGCATCCGGTGACTATGATGTGGTCCCATTCTGGTTTATTGACTCTTGTCCAACTCTGACCTTCTTTGTTGGCTTTTCCCAGGCTAAGACAAGAGTTTCTTTGAACTTAATGGGATAAGGGATGGATGCTCATCATTTCATGGTCACAACAAGAGGTAAAAACTTTCCAATTTTTCATACTAAAGCTTCCAAGTAAGTTCTCATCTTCATTCTTGGATCTTCACTCATTTTGATTCTACCTTCCAGAAGAACTGTGGAGTGACTCAAATGAGGTCACATTCAGAAGAGTGCTTTGTAAACGGTAAAGCTATTTTACAACACAATGTATATAAATAATAATGAAGCCCTCATAATGTAGAGAATATCTAATAATCATCTTTATTGAATTTTGACATTGTGTTATTTTTTAGAATACTACATAAAGTCCTGCTGATTTACTTTTTTAGATTTTCTTTCTCCCCCATGACATTCTTGGTGCAGCTTATCTCTCGTGATTATGTGCACTATGTTCAGTAACCTGAAGTAAATTGAAACCTGAAGTTTCAACCCAGATGTCATCAATTGATATTAGTGACTAAGTCCTTAGTTTCAATGACATGTTTTTTCCTCCTATATCTATGGCCATTCATTCTTTCTGCAAATAGTTTTAAAGTACATTTTATGTTCCAGGCATTGTATTAAGTTATAGGAGCAGAGAAGTGAAAAGGTAGGACAAAATTCCTGTCTTCCTGGAGCTTATGGTCTAATGTAGGAGACAGAAAGTAAACCAGTAGGCAAACAAGACGATTCTAAAAAGGGATGAATCTATAAAGATTAGAAATGCAGTAATGTGGTGGAGAATTACTGGGCTGTGGGGGAGTGTGGTCAGGGAAGGCCTCTCTGACCAGGTAGTATCAAAATTGGCCCTGAGGAATGAGCAATGGTGTGGAGTGACAAACAGGCAGAGTACAGAAGATTTTTAGGGCAGTGTTATTACACATTTGTCCCAACTGGTTGATGTACAAGAATGAACATAAACTATGGACTTTGGGCGATTATGATGTGTCAATAGATTCATCAGTTTTAACAAATGTACTATGGTGGGGGATGGTAATGGGGGAGGCCATGCATGTGTGGGGACATGGGTTATATGGGAGATCTCTGTATCTTCTTCTCAATTTTGCTCTAAAAAAATAAAATCTTTAAAATGGCTCATAGGTTGGAAAAAACCCCAATATAAATAGTCTTTAAAAATCCAATATAGCCGGGGCCGGTTTGGCTCAGTGGATAGAGCGTTGGCCTGCGGACTGAAAGGTCCCGGGTTCGATTCCGGTCAAGGGCATGTACCTGGGTTGCGGGCACATCCCCAGTGGGAGATGTGCAGGAGGTAGCTGATCGATGTCTCTCATCGATGTTTCTAGCTCTCTATCTCTCTCCCTTCCTCTCTGTGAAAGATCAATAAAATATATTAAAAAAAATAAAAATCCAATATATAAGACGTTAAGTGAAATATTTAATAAAAAAAAACAGAGTAAGAAGGAGGAAAGCTGAAGAGTCAGGGAAAAATGATTTTCAAGTAGTAGGTACAGTAAATGCAAAGACCCTGACTGTGGGAAAGGATTTGGTGCATTTTAGGAAAGGAGATGAGGGATCTGGATTGCAGAGGGGAATTCAGTCTCCTGTTCTGGCTCCTCTTCTTCTTGGATGTTGGTCCTTGGCTCCACCTCTTCTTGCCGTATATTCCCCAGGTGCAGGTGACTCCCACAATTCTAGCTCCACTGAGGTCTTTCCTGAGATCAGATCTGGACATACCCCTATGTACAGGCCATCTCCTCTTAGAGGTTTGGTAGGCACTAAAACTAAGCATGACCAAAAATAGCCCTCTGTCTACATTGTTTTCCACCCTCCGCCCCTTTGCGCTTTACCTCCAGGGCTCTCCATCTGGGTAAATGGCACCACTATTTCCTCAGCTGATCAAGTCTGAAACTTTTATATCCAATCCACTTGTAAGGCTAAGGATCCTCTGTCCTTTTGCATAGCTTCCAAATCTACCTGCTTTTTCCCCATCCCATAACACTTAATATATTATATACTATTCTATATACAGTAAACCTAAAAGTCCCTCTATCCCCTCCTGCATTTAACCACTGTCATACTTAGCTGAGTATCCTTATAGACATGTAACTAATCATTCAACTGAGAATCTGTTACCTGCCAGGCACAGTTCTAGGTGCTGGAATCACAACAGTGAACAGAATAGAAAAATATCTGCTTTAATGATACTATATTCCATTGGGGAAAACAGCAATAAATACATAAATACATAAATAAATAAATAAGCATATAATATATTAGGTGATGACAAATGCTATGAAGTACAGTAGGGTAAAGAAACACAATGAGAAGGGAGGGAAGGGAAGTTGGTGCTAGTATTATTTTACAAAGGTGGTAAGGGAAAGCCTTTAGGACAAGGTGACATTTGAGCAGAAATCCGAAGGAAGCCATGGAGTGAGCTAAGGGGAAAAATGTACAAGAGGGAGAAGACCATTTCAAGCAGAGGGAACTGGAAATGTAAAGGCTCTGAGGCAGGAAAGTGCTTGATGTGTCTTGGGAATGTCTAGGACCCCAGTGTGGATTAGAGTGGAAAGATGGAGGGAAAAAGCCAAAGATGGGTCTGAGTTGCTGGGAAAGATAATATAAATTTTATTCAGAGTGAGATGGAAGAACTGGAAGGTTTTGAACAGATGATATGTTTTAAATGGCTCAGCTGCTATGAGAGAAATGCATTAAAACAAATATGTATTCATTGTTTAAACATAAAAGGAATATTATGTGTATTGCTTTATAATCTGTTTTTCAAAGTGAATTAAAAAAACAAAATATGGTCATGTTATTTCTTTGTTTAAAATTCTTTGTGGTTTTCCCTCACAATGAAGTCTAAAGCCTTATAAAAAACCCTGTCTAGTCTGGCATCTGCTTACCTCACCAGCTCCTGAATTACAGAACTTCTTTTCCTGGAATGGGACTCAGGGCCTTCAAATGTGCTTGTTTAGAATAGAACCCTTTCCTTCTCTCCCTATCCACTTTGTCAATGGCTTTTCTAGATCCCATTTACTAATTTTTTCATTCATTTAACTAATATTGATTGAGAGACCTGCTAATGTGCCAGGCACTATTCTAGGCACCAGGGACATAACACTGAACAAAACAAACAAGAATTCTAGCTCTTATGGGGCATAAATTCTAGTGGGACGAAGACAGGAGAATACAATAAACTAAAAATATGATATATACATATTTATATATGTATATATATGATTATTTTATATAATAATCCTATATAATAAAAGCCTAATATGCTAAGTGTCTGGTCATCTGTTCAAAGTGTAATATGCTAATGATATGCTAAGGCTGCTCAACTGCTTGCTATGATGTGTACTGACCACCAGGAGGCAGACGCTCCAACTGGTAGGTTAGCTTGCTGCTGGGGTCTGGCTGATGGGTGGGGTCCTTTGGCCTGGCCTGCACCCTCTTTCAATCCAGGACCTGTTGGGGGATGTCAGAGAGCCAGTTTTGGCCCGATCCCACAGGTCAGGCTGAGGGATTCCATTGGTGCATGAATTTGTACACCTGGCCTCTAGTAAATATACATAATGACTTTATATGCCAGGTGGTGATACACCCTAAGGAGGATATAAAGCAAGTAAGGAGGGATGGGATGTGGGGGGAATGGGTTACAATTCTAGATAGGGTGGCCAAGAGAAAGCCTCACCATGAGAAAGCAACAGCTGAGCAAAGACCTGGGGGAGGTGAGAGAGTGAGTCAGGCAGCTATTTGGAGGAGAGCATTCCAGGCAGAAAGTAAAGGCTCGAAGTAAGAGCCTGCCTGCTGTGTTCCAGGAATAGTAAAGAGGCCAGTGTGTCAGAGAAGTGTGTAGGGGGCAGGTGAGCTCTGGAGGCCCTTATAAGGACCTTGCCATTTACTAAGTGAGACAGGAGTCATTGGAGGGTTTTGGCAGAGTAGGAGTGACATGTTCTGATTTCCATTTTAATAGGATCTCCCCAGTCATTGAATTGAGATTAGACCGAGGGAAGCAAGGGTAGAAGTGGGGAGACCAGTTAGTAGGTTCCTGTAAAATTCAAGCTAAATGATGGATATTGGATTGGTTCAGGATGGTAACTGCAGAGATGGTGAAAAAGTTGGTGGATTCTGAATATATTTCGAAGGTAGAAGCACAGAATGTCCTGAGAAATCAGACATGAAATGTGTTAGAGAAAGAAAAACTTTGGATAACTCAAAAGTTTTTGGCCTAAACAAGTAGAAAAACTGAGTTGCCATTTAATGAAATAAGGAAACTGTGGGATTAGCAGGTTTAAACAGAGATCAGGAAATCAGTTTTGGACATATAGACACACAAAGTGTGAGATGCCTAGATGCCTACTGGATATCCAAGTGGGAGGGACCAAGTCCGGAGCTGGATATGGGAGTTCAGAATTCAGGGGAAAGGTTCAGGTTGAGATAGAAACATGAGATACAGACTGGATGAGATGGCAGACAGACACGGTTGCTGGCAGACAGAAAAAGAGGTCCAGGGATGGAGCGTGGGACACTCTAACAGCAGTTTTTAAACTTTTTGATCTCAAGATCCTTTAATCCTCTTAAAAATTTTAGAGGATCTTAAAGAGCTTTTGGTAATGTGAGTTTCAATGTTTACTGTATTACATGTTATCATACAACATTTTAAAAAGAAAAATAACAGTGTTTTATAAAGAAAATTGAGGGATGTCATTGTTTTGCATTTTTGTGAACCTCTTTAATGTCTCATTTAATGAAAAGGTAGCTGGGTTCTTGTATTTGCTTCTGCATTTCATGAGATGCGGTATCATATATCATGTAGCTTGTCGCATACTCTAATGTGTACCATGAAAGATTGGGAGTGAAAAAGGCAACTGGTATTTTAGTATTTTTACAAAAATAGCTTTTGCCTTACTACCCCCTGAAAAGATCTCAGGAGTCCTCAGATTGCACTTTGAGAACTGCTGCTCTACCATTTGCAGATTGGGAGGATTAAGGAGACTAAGAAGTTGCAGCGAGGGAGGTTAGGGGAAAATCAGAATAGCCTGGTGCTTTGGAAGCCCAGTGAAGACAGCATTTCAAGGAGGAGAGTGATCAAATGAAGTCAACCATGGACAGAGACTGACCACTAGATTTGGCATCATGGAGGTTATCAGGGATCTTGATAAAAGCAGTTTTGGTGGAGGAGATGAGTATTAACATCTAGATGGAGTGGGTCAGAGCATAAAGGTCACCTCCTTATGTCACTGAACCCTAGATTAGGTTAAGCCCCCCCCCCCAATCCACTTGAATCTCTCTCCTATCTCCACTTTGACCTTCTTTTTGTTTTGTTTTTTAAATATATTTTATTGATTTTTTTACAGAGAGGAAGGGGGAGGGATAGAGAGCTAGAAATATCGATGAGAGAGAAACATCCATCAGCTGCCTCCTGCACACTCCCTACTGGGGATGTGCCTGCAACCAAGGTACATGCCCTTGGCCAGAATTGAACCTGGGACCCTTGAGTCCGCAGGCTGACGCTCTATCCACTGAGCCAAACCAGTTAGGGCGTTGATTATCAGGGATCAAGTCATTTTTATTCACTGCTGCTTCCCCAACAGATAGCAAGTGCCTGGGACATATCAAATCTTTCCTAGTAAGCTTTTCAAGTTTTCTCAGAGATAGGGAACTGACTCCCCTTAGCTGGGGTATACTGCAAGTCTCTCATCATATTCTTTCTGCTACCTGACCCTTCTTTTCACCAAATAAACCTTGTACTTTCATATCTAGGGACTGTCTTAGTCCATTCGTGTTGCTATAACAAAAATACCACAGACTGGATAGTTTAAGAACAGAAACTTATTTATTTTTTTAAAATATATTTTATTGATTTTTTTACAGAGAGGAAGAGAGAGCGACAGAGAGTCAGAAACACAGACGAGAGAAAAACATCAATCAGCAGGCTTCCTGCACACCTCCTACTGGGGATGTGCCCGCAACCAAGGTACATGCCCCTGACTGGAATCGAATCTGCGACCTTTCAGTCCTCAGGCCGACGCTCTATCCACTGAGCCAAATCAGCCAGGGCCAGAAGCTTATTGCTAACAATTCTGGAGGTTGAAAGTCCAGCATGGTCATTTTTAAAAAATATATATTTTTATTGATTTCTGAGAGAAAGGGAGGAGAAACATCAGTGATAAGAGAGAGTAATTGATCAGCTGCATGCTCCACGCTGGGAATCCAGCCCACAATCTGGGCATATGCCCTGATCAGGAATTGAACTGTGACCTCTTGGTTCATGGATTGACACTCAACCAGCTGAGCCATGCCAGGCAGGCCAGCATGGTCATGTCTTGGTGAGAGCTTTCTTCCTCCTGGTTCATAGTCAGAGCTTTCTTGCAGTGTCTTCACATGGCAGAAGGGGGAGGGGATCTCTTTGGGGCCTTTTTAAAAAAAAATTTTAAATAAGGCACCAAGCCCTCATGACCTAATCACTCTGCAAAGGCTTATCGCCTAATACCGTCACCTTGGGCAATAGGTTTTCAACGTATGAATTTTGGGGGATACAAACATTCAACTTTTGTAGCAGGGCCCCCTGCTTAGAAAGACCTCATGCTTGGTTTAATACTCTGCTGTTGGTGTCTTGAAATTGTTAATTTTTGAACAAGGGGCCTCACAAATTAAGTAGCTAGTCCTAAGTGAAGTGATGGATATACAAAGTTATGGAGCATAATCCTTTAACTTTATCTTTTGTTAGTTCAATCAAATATTTGTTGATTGACTACTATATTTTTAGGTAGCCAAGTGTAGTGCTGGGGAAGCCATGCCCACTCCAGGCAGGAGCGACCAAAGGAGCAAATATTCTGAAGTTAGAAACAGACCAGAGTGTAATAGGATAAGAATGGGCTTGTTAAGGTTTTGGGCACATTCATCCACAGATGTTGACTGGGCACTGCCTAGGGCAGCGGTTCTCAACCTGTGGGTCGCGACCCCTTTGGGGGTTGAAAGACCCTTTCACAGGGGTCGCCTAAGACCATCGGAAAACACATATATAATTACATATTGTTTTGTGATTAATCACTATGCTTTAATTATGTTCAATTTGTAACAATGAAATTGGGGGTCACCACAACATGGGGAGCTGTATTAAAGGGTCGCGGCGTTAGGAAGGTTGAGAACCACTGGCCTAGGGGCTGAGCATTGTGCTGAGTGCTATGGGGGATACAGCTCCTGTCTCCCTGGAGTGTGCATTTCCCAGGGGGAGGAGGAGGGAGGTGTGAGGAGGAAAGGGTGAACATGCTGAGGGCAGGTCTCCCTAGCACCCTGCTCAGTACTCAGTACTAAGTCAGCAGTGGCCATTGCCTTGCATTATTTTGGATTTATAGCCCAATACTGAAATCAATCTTGTTCATCAAGTGACTATGTAATATTGTTTTGTTTGCTTTGTAGTGTTTTGTTCTTTTGAGCGTTCACCCGGAAGGTACGGGAGATAGTAGGAATAAATTCCCTAAATGGCTGGGGGGGGGGGGGGAGGGGGCGGGGAGAACATGGGGGGGGGGGGGGGGGGGGGGATAGGGATAGAAGCTCGGTCCTTTTGGTTTCCTCGTCTGTCAAGTGAGCGGAAGATTTCCAGAAGGGGGCTTCCCGCTCGCATTCTGAGGTTGCTAAGGTCAGTTCTTGTGCCACTCCGCCTCCAGCTGCGAGGCCTCCGTTTCTCTCGTGAAACAGGGAGTGGGCCTAGGGCACCTTTCGGGGAGCCTGGGGCTCCTCAGAGGCCGGTGCCCAGGCCCTTGAAGCACCAGCCAGGGACGGGGCCTGCGCCGGCCGCGCCCGGAGACTCACCTGTGTGCCGAGCGGTGACTCACCTGCCCTCCCGCCCACTCTCGCTGTTCCAGGAATCACCGCTCCTCCTTCCTCTGGGGGGGTCACTCCCAGCCTGAGAAGCCGCTAGGGGCCTGGAATGAGGTAACTGTGGGGTGAAGGGCGGGGTTCAAGAGGTCCTTTTGGGGGTTCTGGCTCGGCGTCTCCAAGCTCTCTTGGTCGGGGGCTCGGTCCCCAAAGCGAGGGCCGGGAAAGCAGGGCAAAGGCGGGAGGCGACTGGA
>NW_006296634.1:1849108-1853483 GCF_000327345.1 Myotis davidii | reverse complement strand
AAGTTTGTGCGCTCGCTTTCCCCGACCCGTCGGCGGCGGACGGCGCGCCACACCCGCGCGGACCGGGCGGGGACCGAGTTAACCCTCGGAGGCGACTTCTCAGGCTCATGAAACTCTCAGCTCGGCCTCGTTCTAGCTCTCCCGGTGGGCGTTAGAGGCTTTTTTGGTTGACTTTGAAAGGAGTGTGTGTGTGTGTGAGTGAAGCACTTGCTGGAAAAATGTCGACTGAATGCCTCACCTTGGCCTGGCAGGAATGGCTTCCCAATAATGCAGGCGGCGGTTGGCTCAAGTCCAGAACTGACACCCTCTTTTTGTCCTCCGGCGTCTTTTTAACATTTTTGTTTGGTTTGTACCGAAGTTAACACTAATTTAGAAGAGAATATGTTAAGTCTCCGACAAAACTAAGGGTATTTCATATTTATGTTGAAGGGAATCATGTTTTATTTTGTTACGTAAGAGAGGAGAAGTTATCCACGATCTCTGCCCACTTATTTACCCTCCTTGACTTTTATTAAGTTAAACAGTAATCCCCCCACTTTCTTAAGGGCCCACAGATGATTAAGGTGCGGTCTCTACCCCAAGAGCTGTCAGTGTGATCAGGACGGCACACACCCAGGTGTAGAGCAAGGCAGGCAGATCGCATTAAGCGCCATAACAGTACTGATGAGAAACCTGTGTGTGGGTCAGATCTTACATAATAAGAGAAACTTGTAGAGGTATGAAGACGGGGGCCAGTTTTGTTTGGATTAGGCCAGAAAAGCTTCTAGGAAGGGGTGGCATTTGACCTGGATGAAAACGAGTAGAGTTATGCCAAGGGAGGAAGTATAAATGTGTATGGGAGTCTGTGGAATTGTAACATGACTGTCTTCTGGTTTGCCTCCTTCTCTTGGCTCTCTCCCCCGTCCCTCCCCCCAGTCCACTCACAGGTAGGATTCTATGCTGTATATCTCAGCCCTTCACACCATTGATGTGGCATTGCCCTCACTCCCATAAGGAACATCTCATTCCATACAGTGACTTAGAGATCAGGGGTGCCTTCTTCATCCAAGTTGAGAATCCCTTCTCTGCACAGTCTTCTTGTCATCAAACTGACATGCTAAAGTCCAAGCTTCTATTTTTTTATTTAAAAAATATTTTCATTGATTTTAGAGAGGGAGAGAGAAAAAGAAACATCAATAATGAGAATCATTGATCGGCTGCCTCTTGCACACAACCTACTGGGGATCGAGCCCACAACCGGGGCATGTACCTTGACCTTCTGGTTCATAAGGTTGCCACTCAACCACTGAGCCACACCAGCCAGGCCCAAAGTTTCTATTTTTTTTTAAATAAAGTAACACATTTTAAAAAAAGTAAAAAATAATATATTTATTGATTTCAGATATGAAGGTAGAGAAACATCAATTATTAGAATCATTGATCGGCTGCTCCTGCACACCCCCTACTGAGGATCTAACCCACAACCTAGGCATGTGTCCTTGACCAGGAATCAAACCTGGATCCCTTCACTCCGGCAGGCCACACTCTGTCCACTGAGTCAAACTGGCTAGGGCCCAAGTTTCTGTTTTGAGTAAAGGTCTTACCTGATCCCATGGTCAACTGTGCACAAGAGAACTACATGGGTGTTCCAGGGGCTTCTCAAACTCAGCATGCCCAAAATGAGACACCTTTTTTGTGGAGACCTAAACCAGAGGTGGAGATCAGTAATTGGCAGGGCACTGGAATTTCTTTGAGAACGGAACAATAGTGTGACATACCTGGTTGTTGGGGGTGATGGTGTGTATGCTATTGAAGATCTGAACAGAGGGGACAGGGTCCTCTGGTCCTGTGCTGTGTAGAAGTCCTGAGACAGGAAAGAGCTCCATGTGTTTAGAGACCTAAGAGAAGACCCGTGTAGCTTGAATACTTTTGGGGTGAGGAGAGGCCTGCATGAGATTGCCAGGAAATGCCAGGTCACATGTTTGGATTTTACTCTTAAGAAGTCATTGTAGAGCGTTTCATGCTCTGATTTTCTTTTTAAGATCACTAGTACTAGTGCTTGCAGGGCTTGTATTTGTATACAAGTGGGAGTAGGGAGTTAAGCTAGGATGATGTAGTGAAGGTGTTAGAGATGGAGGAGCTGTATTTTGGAGAAATGAGATAAGGCTTAAATATGGATTGGATGTAGGTGGTCTAGGCTCATCTGTAACTTGTTTCCTCAGTGATGCACCCTGCAAGAATACCACTCCTTCCCCATTTAGAGTCCATCATTTTCATGATGAACTCTTAATAATATCTCTGGACTCAAATCAGCACTTTACGTTCTGGTAGCAAACCTCTTCTCACCGGATGGTGTACTCCATTGTACTATACTATTTATTGATGTCTGTCTTTGCCTTTCCTGCTATTAAGTGAACCTGTGAGCATCTTGAAGAGAGGGATGGATAGCTTTTAGTCTTTGGCGTAGTAGGAGTTGTGGAGTGCAAATTAGATACTTTGTTGAGTGAAGGAGGAAAGAGTCTTTTCTGTCTGGAGAATAGCTTGTGGGTGGGACTATGGTAGATGAGGAAACAGTTGGATTATGGAGGACCTTAAATACCATATTGCTGTTTTGGGCGAATTGAGAACCATGTCCATTTCACTCTTCCTTTCTATCCAGATCTAATCAAAGATGACTTCTTCTCCATCTTATATAAATACTTTTATTCCAGTCTCTATGTTTTTACTCTAGTTTAGGTTATCCTTTTATCTTAGAATTTCTATTCTTTTATATATGAAACTACTTGTTTTCTGGATAAATTGTTCTGTTTGTTGCCTTTTATATATATTTTTCTGCACCCCTCTTTCCCCCCTCATCCATCTGACAAACTCATTTATTCTTTAAAACCCACCTTAGACTTGGCTGCCTCTGGGCTTTTTCTTGGATCTCAGTGCTTCTTAGGTACCTTGTACAAATTCTGTGGTTGCATCTTTTATACTGTTTGGTAATATTTTTAAGGTATGACTTCCAGCTGGGGTTTTTTTAGAAGGGGGGTCTAGGCCTTTATTTTTTTTTAACCCTCACCAGAGGATTTGTTTTTATTGATTTCATTAAGAAGAAAGGGAGGGAGGAGGGGAGAGAGAGGGGAGAGAGGAGGAGAGAGAGGAGAGAGGGGGCGGGGAGGAGAGAGGGAGAGAGAGAGAAAAAGAGAAAGAGAAAGAATAATGTGAGGGAGAAACGTCGATTAAACTGCAACCTAGGTATTTGCCCCGACCAGGAGTCAAACCTGCAACCTTTGGGTGCACAGGATGTCGCTCCAATCAATTGAATCACTGGCCAGAGCTAGGCCTTTAATTTTGATACAATTTTTAAGACATTAAAGTATAACATAAATAAAAGTATAATATACATGTAGAAAGTATTCAAATCATGAGTACCTGCTTAAGGAATTATTTGAGTGAATACCACCCATATCCACCATCCAGATCAAGAAACAGAAAATTACCAGTACTCCAGGGATCCCTTTTTGTTCCATTGCAGTCATTACCAACCCTTCCTTGCCCTTCACTTTTTATTTTTTTCTGTGCCTGGAGCACCCCTCTTTTTCCCCTAGTGAAGGTGGTGGTATGTATGCTATTGAAGGTTGCAAATACTTACTGAGACATTAAGGTTGCTCTGTAAGTAATTGCCGAAGTTAGTTGAATTTCTTCCTGTCTTTCCCTTAAATCATTTTGTTTTTTTCATACAAACAATACTCTCATTTGAGAAACTTACTGCTATCTTGTTGTTGCACTGATTAGGCTCTTAGATTGGCATTGGCGCTCAAGGTCTTCTAAATTCTGACCCTAACTTACTTTTTTAGGCTATTTTCTACTATAAATTGTTGCTGCATGTCCTTTGCTGGGCATTTGTACTGGGATGTTCCATTCTTCTTTGACACAAATGCTGTCCATCTCTCAAGGCTGATTAACATGTTTGTTTTCATTGAGACATTGGTTATCATTGCTGAAAGTGATCTTTAATTTATCTGAAATTCTAAAATTTGCACCTGATTATGATATTCTCACTCATATATCCCGTTTTTGTGTGTGCTCAAATACGCATTCATTAAATAATAATTTCCCTTTCCTGTCCCTCAACCCCTGGCAACCACGATTGTACTTTTTGCCTACTTGAATTTGACTACTGTAGGTGCCTCATATAAGTGCATTATACAGTATTTGTGCTTTTGCACCTGGCTTATTTTACTTAGCATGATACCTTTAAGGGTCACCTGTGTTGTAGCATGTGTCAGAATTTCTTTTTAAGGCTGAATAATATTCCATTATTTATTTATCTATTGATGGAAAGCAACTTGGGTTGCTTTCACTTTTTGGCACTTACGAATGTTGCTCTGAACATGATTGCAAATAAGTA
>NW_006296634.1:1847275-1849089 GCF_000327345.1 Myotis davidii | reverse complement strand
TCCTGCTTTTAAGTCTTTTGAATATATTACCAGAAGTGGAATTTCTGGGTCATATCATAATTTTATGCTTACATTTTTGAGGAACTGCCATACTGTTTTCACAGTAGCTGTTCCACTTTACATTTTTACCAGATTTATATTAGGGTTCCAATTTCTCCACATGCTCACCAACACTTCTTTTATTAATTTATTTAATAAAATAGCCATCTAATGGATGTGAGATGATAGCTCATTGTGGTTTTGATTTGCCTTTCTCTAATGATTAGTGATGTTGAGCATTTTTTAAATTTGTTTATTGTCCATTTGTATATTTTCTTTGAAGAAATCTCCATTCAAGTCCTTTGCCTAATTTTTTTTTTTTTAATATATTTTATTGATTTTTTACAGAGAGAAAGGGAGAGAGATAGAGAGTTAGAAACATCGATGAGAGAGAAACATCGACCAGCTGCCTCCTGCACATCCCCCACTGGGGATGTGCCTGCAACCCAGGTACATGCCCTTGACCGGAATCGAACCTGGGACCTTTCAGTCCGCAGGCCGACGCTCTATCCACTGAGCTAAACCGGTTTCGGCTCCTTTGCCTAATTTAATCAGGTTGTTCTTGTTGTTGTTGAGTTGTAGGAGTTCTTTCAATTGAATATTAATTTCTTATTAGATATATGACTTACAAATATTTTCTCCCATTTTATATGTTGTCTTTTTACCCTGTTGATAATGCCCTTTGATAATGGACACTAAACAGTTCTGAGGCTGCCTGCCACTACTTGAGCCAAATTAAGCAGAGACAGGGTTGAATCATATGTGAGCGTTTATTTCAATAATGCTGGTAGTTTAGAGAGAGCATGTCATCCTAAAAATTCTGCTCTCCCATACCCCATTAGCTGGCTGATTATATAGGGACTAGAGGCCAGGTGCACAATTTGTACACAGGTGGGGTCGGGCTGGCCAGCCCTGATGGGGGCCTGGCGGGAGGGCAGGGGCTGCAGGTCATTGGCCGGCCGGCCCAGCCACCGAATTGGGGGGAAGAGGGTTGATTAGGGCCCAGAGCAGGCTGATTGGCTGCCACAGTGTGCGTCAATGGCCACTGGTCGTTCCAGTCGTTCTGGTCATTCCACCATCCGGTTGCTGGGCATATATATACACACATATACACAGACAGACAGACTAGAGGCTTGGTGCATGAAATTCGTGTGTGGGTACAGTCCCTAGGCCTGGCCTGCGATAAGGGCCATCTTCCCCAGATACCCACAGCCAGCCCTGCCCCCTGCTGCACCCATCCCTGGTTCCCCGTTGGCCATCGGGTGATCGGTGCCTGATGGCTAGGGGAAGGGACCTAGAGGTCAGCTGTTGCTGCCCACTCACCAGCCCTGCCCCCGCCTCAGGTAGCCATCAGGCGATCGGAGCCTGCTGTCCAGGGAAGGGGACCAAGAGGTGGTCAGTGTGCCTCATAGTGACTGGTCCAGTGATCGTTCTGCTGTTAGGGTAAATTTGCATATTCCCCTTTTATTATATAGGATAGAAGCCTGGTGCACAAGTGGGAGTTGGCTGGCCTGCCCTGAAGGCGGCCCCAGATTGGAGTTGGGGGGGTCCCTGCTAGGGGGTGGGGCCAGCTGGGTGAAGGGCTGCTGGGGGTTTGCAGGCCGGCCACACCCCGATTGGGGTGGGGGTTCCTGGCTGGCCTGGGCGAGGGGTCGTGGGTGGTTTGCAGGCTGGCCATGCCCCCGACTTTGTCAGGAAGGATGTCTGGTCTATCCTGTCTAATTAGCATATTATCCCTTTATTATTATTGACTAGTGGCCTGGTGCATGAAATTC
>NW_006296634.1:1824478-1846624 GCF_000327345.1 Myotis davidii | reverse complement strand
GAGCCCGGTGCTGGGAGGCCTCGTGGCTCCACTGATTCTGGTGCTGGGAGGCATATTACCCTTTTACTATATAGATAGAGGCCCGGTGCAGGGGTGGGGGCCGGCTGGTTTGCCCTGAAGGGTGTCCTGGATCATGGTGGGGTTTCTCTTGGGGCGTGGGGTGGCCTGGGCGAGGGGCTGGTGGTGGTTTGCAGGCCGGCCACACCCCTATGGGGTGAGAGTCCCCACTGGGGGTGTGTGGCCAGCCTGGGTGAGGGGTTGAGGGCTGTTTTCAAGCTGGCCACACCCCCTTCAGGGTGGGGGTCCCCGCTGGGGTGCCTGGCCAGTCTGGGTGAAGGGCTGAGGGCTGTTTGCAGTCTTGCCACGGCCCCGGGCAACCCAGGCTCCCAGACCCTCCTTGACCAGAGGTTACAGTGGCTGGAAGTAGGGATCTGGGATTTATTTATCTTCTATAATTGAAACTTTGTAGCCTTGAGCAGAGTCCACAGCTGGCCAGGGCAGGCGGGAAGCTTGGCTCCCTCCATCACCAGGGGCAACCCAAGCCTCCTGTTCGCTCCAGCTCTGTGGCCGCCACTGTCTTGGTTGGGTTTATTTGCATAGTCACTCCTGATTGGCTGGTGGATGTGGCTTGTGGGTATGGCTTGTGGGTGTAGCAGAGGTATGGTCAATTTGCATGTTTCTCTTTTATTAGATAAGGAATAGCGATAAGGAAGAAAGGCTATGTACAAAGGGAAGAGGGGCAGTATAAAGGCTGCAGGGTCCATGGTCTGTGCATCTCTTTCCAGGGTCTTGAAATCCAATAACAAGGTAGTTAATCTTCTATGATGTTAAACATAGCTCTACATGTTCCTGGGTCCTGAGAATGGTCAGCATTCCTGAGGCAAACTCCCAGAGAGGGTCAGAGTCCAGCAGTCAAGTCAAAGTGTGTCCTGTCCTTGGTCTGCTCTCAAAATGTATTTTCTTTCCTGAGAAATGGACCCATCTGGACTCCAAGGTGTCTTTTTATAGCCCCGTTTTTCTTCTTACAACACATCCTCCAGTTTTCCAGGGTCTGTAGATTAATAATCATTAAACAACTGTGGTTCTATTACTATTATGTGCCCCTTTCCCTATCACTTTGACTCAAAAAAGTTTATTTTTTAGTTGTTGAGTTGTAAGAGTTTTAAAAATAATCTGAATATTTAAAACAATGTTTTCATTGATTTCAGAAAGGAAGGGAGAGGGAGAGAGAGATAGACACATCAATGATGAGAGAGAATCATTGATTGGCTGCCTCCTGCACGCCCCCTACTGGGGATTGAGCCTGTAACCCAGGCAGGTGCCCTGGTAATTGACCCTGGTTCAGGGGTCAATGCTCAACCACTGAGTGACACCAGCTGGGCTAAAATACTCTGAATATTAATCCCTTATCATATATGATTTGCAAATACTTTTTCCCATTTTATAGGTTGTCTTTTTACCCTGCAGATAATGTCCTTTGATGCACAAAAATTTTAACTTTTTGTCAAGTCCAGTTTATCTATTTTTTTCTTTTGTTGCCTGTATGTTTGGTGTCATATCTAAGAGATCATAGCCATATCCAACGTCATGGAGCTTTTCTCCTATTCTCTCCCTCCCCCCCTTCAGCTGAACTGTGGGAACCTTGAGGGCAGGAACTAGGTTCCTTGGTAGCCACTTTACCTTCCAGCACAGTGAACACATGGTAAGCAATGAAGACCTGGGGAGAGAATTAAAAAAAAAGAAGAAATTCTTAACAAGTCATAATCCTAATATATAAAGAGCCAGGGTCCGTCACGACCTAAAAGTCTGGATGGACGACTGAATACCAGGCTAGGGTCCCGGCTGGCGTGGCGGAAATCAGTCCTGGGTCCCCTGGGTCCCGACTGCCTGCGGTGCGGCGGTGGGAGGGAGTTGTGGGAATGGAGCCATGATGCCATCAGACTGGCCTCTGGGTCCCTCCTCCTTCCTGCAGGCTCCGGGGAACCAGAGCCATGCTGCGATCTGACTGGCCTCTTGGTCCCTCCCCCCACCTGCAGGCTCTGGGGAACCGGAGCCATGCTGCGATCTGGGAATCTTGGTCCCTCCTCCCCGGGCCCACAGGCCCAGGGAACCAGAGCCATGTTGCGATGGGTCTAGTAGACCCTACCCAAGTGGTTCTGGATTGTGAGAGAGTGCAGGCTGGGCTGAGAGGCTCCCTGCCCCGAGTGCATGAATTTTTCTGCACCAGGCCTTTAGTAAACAATAAAGAGTTATGTGGTAGGGTATCTTTTGCTGTTGCTAATTTGTCATTGATTATGTCTACTAGAGGCCTGGTGCACGACATCTGTGCACTGGGGTGGGGTCCCTCTCATAGTCTGGAACCCCTTGGGGGATGTCCACCTGCCAGCTGGACATCCTCTGAGAGGTCCTTAGCACTGTGCTCACCAGCTGTTAGCCCAGGTTCTGCCTAAGCGGCATTCTCCCTGTGGGAGCACACTGACCACCAAGGGCAGCCCCTGGTGGTCAGTACACATCATAGCGACTGGTCGTTTGCTGTTCAGGCCATCCGTTTGGTCGATTTGTGTATTAGGGTTTTATTATATAGGATTACCTGATGGCTGGTGATCATGTGCTTTTTTGAGTTTTTAATCTTATGAGTACCAGCCTGAGAGTGAACTTTGTCATCTGTGTAATGAATAAGATGATTTATAAAGGACTAGTGACCTGGTGCATGGATTCGTGCACATCGAAAGGAAATTAATTAGAAGGTGGCTGGCGGGGTGGGACTGGGTGAGACAGGCTGGATTTGCCCTGGAGCCAACCTCCCGCAGTCCCTCCCTGGCTGGCTTTACCTGGGGTGGTGCCGAGGCTTGAAGGGCGTCTGCGGAGTGAGCAGGGTCCCTCTGGCAGGTGGGGTCCCTCGGCCTGGCCTGCGTGGATCAGGTTGAAACCGGCTCTCCAACATCCCCGAGGGGCCCCAGAGTGGGATAGAGCACTCTGCAGAGTTGCTGTTGTACAGGGTGTGGAATGCAAACACAGGTGTGCAGTAAACCAGATTCGGGGCTAACAGTGCCCCAGCAACAACATAACTCACGGCTGACGGTGGAATCATGCAGCCCCGTGAGGAATCGGGCTCCCTCCTCTCTGGTTTCGAGATGCATCACCCAAGAACCACTGCTGCCAAGTCACTAACTCGGCAGTTCCTGCGTTGAGCATCTGCCCCCAGGTAGTCAGTGTGCATCATAACTACTGGTCGGATGGATACTTAGCATATTAGCCTTTTATATGTATAGATATTTATTTTAGCCTCTAATGTATTAAAATGCAAATTTATTCTTTAAGTTTTGGAGTGCTGGACAGTACAAATTTTTTTCCATATTAAGTGGGTTGTCCCATAAATAAAACCAGTGAACTAGTTCAGTATTTAGCATTAAGTTGCTGATTTACCGTCCTTGAGATTCTTCTCTAGCAGTTCTCAACCTGTGGGTCGCGACTCCTTTGGCCGTAGAACGACCCTTTCACAGGGGTCGCCTAAGACCATCCTGCATATCAGATATTTACATTACAATTCATAACAGCAGCAACATTACAGTTATGAAGTAGCAACGAAAATAATTTTATGGTTGGGTCACAACTTGAGGAACTGTATTTAAAAGGCCAGAGGTTGAGAACCACTGCTCTAGACTAGACTGTAAATTCTTTTGTCAGATGCTGAGCTTCAAGGCAATTACATTCTTTTGTAAATCCCTGTCTTCTGTGATACCTGACTTAGTTCTAAACCCATAGCAGATACTCAGTAAATACTGAATTAGTTATAGTAAATGTACTTAATGTTACATGTGTCATGTTGATAAGGGGGTGAATGGCTTTATACCCAGTTTATTGAAGTTTAAAAAACTTTATTTTTTTCTTAAGTAAAGCTCATTTAATCCCTAGAGATAAATACTGTTAATATTCTGATGTATAGCCTCTAAACTTGTATATTGATTATGTATAGCTTTTATAAAAACAAGATGTTACCTTATGCTTTTTGTAATCTGTCCATGGATCGTTACTTGAACATTTCCTGTATTAGTAGCTTAAGATTAACCTTTTGTACCGCTAAGAAAAAAGAAAGACTGCCAAAAAACTAGGAAATGCCATCAGTTGTAAAATAATCCAGATTTTTGACTTAAAAATATGAAATGCCCATGTTTTAGAATTGATGAAATATGATTAATTGCACAATGCTAACATAGCAGTTTTTTTGCCTTTGATCAGGTTTTTATTCAAAACTAGTGTCCCGGTGCATGGATTTGTGCACACTGAAAAGAAATTAATTAGAAGAAATATTTTAATATTGCTATTCACAGCTTGCTAATGAAAAGAAAATAAGATTCCACCAAGTCTCCTATCTACCTACTCCAGGACTTCTGTGAGGATCAAACGAGATGAGGCACGGGAAAATGCTTCACAAACATTTGGTTAAACTGTAAAATGTTTGCACCTGGCTATAAAGCAAGTCGGGTTTCTGGGCTGAAGAAACTCCAAGTAGGCTAGTCACTAGGGAGAGGAAGCTGGTGTTGCTACGTGATGTTATTACCTGGCGCCCACAGCCACTGTTTCTGCGCTGGGCTGTGGGCCACATTTTGTTCCATGGAGTCTCCGCAGCGTTGGCTATGATTTGGTGGGTTGTCACTCCGGGATGGTGGCAGGGCCTGTGTCCCACTTGGGTTAAGCCGAGTATTGCTTTGTTGGCACCAGGTCTGTAGTGCCGTTTCTTTATAAATGGCCAGTGTGTGTCATGGCAGCTCCTGTGTTGAGTGTCTGCCCCCTGGTGGTCAGAGTGCGTCATAGCTACTGGACTGACAGATGGACACAGCCTTTTATATATATAGATTAGCTGTGCAAAGTGATTTAACCTTTATGGAATAAACATTTAAATTTATGCCACAAGCGTCTTTTCTTCTGTAGTGGGCTTCTTTTCTGTGGACTTCTTTTCAGCTGCTGGTTTCTTGGTAGCTGTAGCTTTTTTCCCCACCCAAAACTTCTGCTTCATGATGCCAACAGCCCTCTTTCCTTTCTTCCCTACCACAGGCGTCTTGCCTGGAACCTCCTTCTGATCTAATTTGACTTCTAGCACTGCAGCAGCTACTGCTGCTGTTTTATCCATCTGGAGGTTGTGGTTCTAGGCCTGATGAAGAATGGTGCTCCGGTGCATGGTCTTTGTATATGGGTTTAGCGTCAGGTTTTCCAGTGGATTCTTTTTTAGGACTCTGCCGTGACTCTTCTTGTGTAGTGCGTTGACTGGGCATTTCAAGATTCTGCTAAAATATGTATTGAGCTTCTTGTGAATGGGAAGGTGGTAGTTACTATTGAGGGAGGCAGCTTTACGCCAGGTGCCATACAGATCATCTTAATTTGTGGAAAGCACTTTCAATCCAAATGCAGAAATGGCCCACATCCCCACCAGGAGCAAGTTTCAAAATGTTCAGTTTGCTTACATGAAGCAGAATAATTCCAGGGATGATTCTTCTGAAGGCTTTGATACCATTGTCCTCATAGAATTCAGTGGTCAGCAAACTGTGGCTCACGTGCCACACATGGCTCTTTGGCCCCTTGAGTGTGGCTCTTCCTAAGCCTTAGGAGTACCCTAATTAAGTTAATAACAATGTACCTACCTATATAGTTTAAGTTTAAAAAATTTAGCTCTCAAAAGAAATTTCAATCGTTGTACTGTTGATATTTGGCTCTGTTGACTAATGAGTTTGCCGACCACTGTCATAGAGGATGCAAGGTCCTCTGTGCTGGATATGACTGTTTCTCATTAGCTCTCATTCACTGAGAGGAATAGACCTTTTTGATATAAGTCCAGGTCTTAAGTTTCTTAAGAAGCAAATCGGCCTCCTTAGTTTTCTTGTAGCCTTCAACTTTATCTTCCACCACCAAAGGAAGTTCAGAAACTTCCCCAATATGATGACCTTTAGACATGACTAGTGCTGAGAAGGCTGAGGCAGCCAGGGCAGAGAACATGGCATATCGCTTCTGTGTTGTGTTCATTCTGCAGTGCCAATGGCGCCAGGTTTTAGTTGGTGCAAACATGCAGCCTCCATAACACATATTTCCAAAAGCACCCTGGCCAGAATAATGAGTTTGACCACCTCCAACTCTGGGGATTTGAGCCACAGTACCCCAAGACTCAGCATGTTTTGATAATCTGCCAATTCACTGACAGTTTAGGGCCATCTGTTGCTTTTGTGCAAGTTGGTGTGAGCAAAATTCACAATATCTGGTCGAATAGGAGCCTTGAACGCAGCAGGCAAAGTTACTTTTTTGCCTGATGACTCCACCTTTTTAGAGGACACTGATATTAGAGGAGGAGCACATGCCATGGCATGAGAGGAGAAGGCCACACTCCTCTCTACCCGGTGGCTCCCATAGGAAAAAGTAACATATTAATGATCCCCTTCTATTTTATTATGTAGCTTCTTTGATAAGTTAGACATTTAGTTTGTTTCCAGAGCTGCTTTAATTTGTAGGTAAATCTTTTGCCCATGCTTGATTATTTCTTTAGGGTAACTTCTTAGAAGTGGAATTTCCGGGTCGGGGGAGGTGGGAAGACTTGCTACACTTTAGAAAAGTTTTTATTGTGGTTAAATATACATAACAAAATTTACCATTTTAACCATTTTCAAGTGTTCAGTTCAGTGGCATTAAGTGTTGTGCAACCATCATCAATATTCATTTTCAGAACTTTTTCATCATTCTAAATAGGAACTCTTTACCCATTAAAACAGCGGTCGCCAACCGGTGATGTGCGGACAACTGGTGGTCCGTGAGGTCCGAAAGGTTGGCGACCGCTGCATTAAACAATAACTCCTCATCTTACCCTTTCCCTAGTCCCTGGTATACTCTGTTCATTCTTTCTCTATGAATTTGCCTATTTTAGGTACTTCAGAAAAGTGGAAACATATATTCCTTTGTGTTGGGCTTATATCACTTAGCATAATTTCTTCAAGGTTCATCCATGTTGAAGCATGTACCAGAATTTCCTTCCTTTTTAAGGCTGAATAATACTTTATTGTATACATACAACACGTTTTGTTTATCCATTCATTTGTTGATGCACACTTAGATTGCAAAATTTTAGCTACTGTTAATTATGCTGCTAGAACATAGGTGTACAAATATCTCTTTGAAACCCTACTTTCAATTATTTTGAATATATACCCAGAAGTGGAATTGTTTGGTTATAAAGTAAATTTATTTCTAATTTCTTTTAGGAACCACCATACTGTTGTACAGTAGCTATACCATTTTACATTCCTACCAGCAGTGCACAAGAATTCTAATTTCTTCACATCCTTACCAACATGTATTTTCTTTTTGTAGTAGCCATCCTAATGAGTGTGAAATGGTATCTCATTGTAGTTTTGAATTGCATTTCTGTAACTAATCAGTGGTGCTGAGTATCTTTTCATGTGTTTTTGACCATTTGTGTATTTCTGGAGAAATGTCTATTCAAGTCTTTTGCACATAATCAGGTCTTTTGGTATTTTTAAAAAGAATATATTTTTAATGATTTCAGGGAGGAAGGGAGAGGGAGAGATAGAAACATCAATGATGAGATAATCACTGATTGGCTGCCTCTTGCACGCCCCCCACTGGGATAAAGCTTGCAACCCGGGCATGTGCCCTTGACCGGAATCGAATCTGGGACCCGTCAGTCTGGAGGCTGACGCTCTATCCACTGAGCCAAACCAGCTAGGGCAGGTTGTTTGGTATTTTAATTGTTTAAATTTTAGGAGTTCTCTATTCTAGATGTAATCCTTTATCACAGCACCACCAGTGTGGCTCAGTGGTTGAGTGTCGACTCATAAACCAGGGGGTGACAGTTCGATTCCTGGTTAGGGCACATGCCTGGTTTGCAGGCTCAATCCCTAGTAGGGGTCATTCAGGAGGCAGCCAATTGATGATTTTCATCATTGATGTTTCTGTCTCTCTCTCCCTCTCCCTTCTTCTCTCTGCAATCAATAAAAAACAACATAATCCTTTATCACATATATGATTTGCAAATATTTTCTTCCATTAACTGGGTTGCCTTTTCATTTTGTTCATGTCCTTTGATACTCAAACATTTTCATTTTGAAGTCCAGTATACCTATTATTTTCTTTCGTGTCATATCTAAGAAATCATTGACAAATCCCGTGTCATGAATCTTTTGCTCTATGTTTTCTTCTAAGAGTTTTATTGTTTTAGCTCCTACATTTAGGTCTTTGATCCATTTTGAATGAGTATTTGTATATTAGATAACAGTCCAATCTCATACTTTTCCAGTTGGATTTATAGTTTTCTCAGCATCATTTGTTGAAAAGTCTGTCCTTTCCTCATTGAATAATCTTGACACCCTTGTCAAATATCATTTGACTATACAGTAGATGTGGATGCTTGTTTCTGGGCTCCATTCTATTTTGTTGATTGTGTTTTTCTCTATGCCAGTACCACAGTGTTTGGATTACTTTAGCTTTGTAGTAAGTTGATGGACCAAATTAACATTTGAAGCTAATAATATTTTGTGCATTTAAATTCTATGGTTTAGTTGTATGTACGTGCTGTTAAAATAAAGCCCTTTAACTTTTCTGTATTTTGATTGTGGAGGTGATTGCACAACTGTGAATTTGTCAAAACTCAGAATAGTACATCAGAGTGAATTTTGCTGCATGTAAAAGGTGAAAAAAATAAACAGTTAAAATTAAATTCATTCACAGTGTATATTTTTGCTAGTTTTTGTATGCTATATAATAAAAGTCTAATATGCAAGTTGTCCCCTCGACCAGGGGCCAGGGCCAGCTGGCCAACTGCAGGAAGGGAAGCCCCGGCCGGCAGCCAGCAACCGCTAGGGACCCTACCTGTGCACAAATTTTGTGCACTGGGCCTCTAGTATAGAATAAACAAACAGTAAAAGATGTGGAATCGTTTATCCTTTTTGCTTTCCCAGTCCAAATCATATTTTCCTCATGAATGATTGTGAAGCCATACCCTTAGAAGACTTAGAGGAATTTTGGTTATATTGTACATATTGGAGGCTTTAAGTTTTATTAGTACCTCCTGTTTTCTTTTAAGAAGTTAAGCATATCAGGTATCTGGGAGAATCTCAGAGCATTAGTTCCGAAAATTTGCCCAGATGCTGGTGTGCTTGCTTGTGGACCTGGAAGGTGTTGCTTGTGCAACTTGGTAGTGTGCTCAGCACACCCGTGTTGTGGCCACGGGTTTAGTGGGCTGAACATTTTGGGAAGTGGACAGTCTGGCTTGACTTGCCCTATGTCACTCTGTTTGCTCACTTGCAAGAGCACTATACTAAATTTATCCATTATTGAAAGTTCAAAGTGTGCAGAAATAACCACACTTCAAATTAAACTTCAACATTGCCCTTTCTCTGTTGGAGCCTCTAAATGTTCATTATTTTCTTCTTTAGTTTTTTTTTTTTTTTATAACTGTCAAACTTATTTCTTATCCCTGTGCAAACATGCCCCAACCCCATTTCTAATGGAGCTTGAAATGAACATGCATTTCTTTTTACTTTCTGATGGACTCATCTGTCATCTGTCAACCCCACTTTTTGATTTGGATTAATTTGTGCTTTATCACTGCTTGCAAGTTTGGAGTAATGCACATAATGTAAATACAGTTTGAAAGGACTCTTCAAGTGTTATTCTAAATATTTGTAACAAAGACTTGATCATATGGAACAACTATTATATGGGTAGTGTGATTTGATTTTTAAAGTGTCTTGTTATCTGGTCCATGTTCCCATTATAGTAAAAGAAGAGAGGGAATTATAGAAGTTACTATAATTGTGAGATTTTTTTAAGACTTTGAGGGTTTTACAGAGAAAAGAACTTAGCATTTGCATTAAAATTTTGTAATGAGCCTGTCTGGTGGGACTTAGTAGTTGAGTGTCGACCCATGAACCAAGAGGTCACTGGTTCGATTCCTATGCCCGGGTTTCAGGCAATCCCCAGTAGGGGACATGTAGGAGGCAGCCGATTGATATTTCTATCTCTATCTAAAAATCAATACAAACATATGAAAAATATTTTGTAATGAATAATTTAATCTTAATGTTAAATAGCTACTATTATTCTTTAGTTGATAATTTGAAGGCTAGTTTTTTCCTGGATTGTTTTGACTATTCCATGTCATTATATTGAGCTGTGGATTTCCCTCATTTTCTTTTTCTGAGATTTTTTATTATTCAATATTGTTATACATAAATAGATCATCAGTTATATTTTGAAAATGTTTTATTGCTATGGTTTATTTTATTTTGCTAGTATTTGACATTATGAGTTGAAGGTGTGAATTTGAAGCCTGGTTAATTATCAAGTTACATAATCCTGTACTGGTTTATTAACCAGGTTAGACTGTAGACTGGTCTTGAAAGTGAAAGTGCTATCATAACTCAGAAAATGCCATTTATTGTGGACCATTGCTAGTGACATGAAGGATAGGAGTTTTTGTTAATAGTCCATTTGCCTTGTGCAGCTTCGAAACCTGCTTTCTTTCCAAGCAAAGATGCATTGTTACTATTCTTTCATGGCATATTGAATATTTCATAATGTTAAATATTTCAGTGTTAATCCAGACTCTTAATCATGGTTTGTGAAAAATGATAGTGCAGTGAATAAGGCAGAAGCTGAAAGGGTAAGTTATTACTGACAAGTCAGTATTCATGGAAATACTCTATTCCTGGGGAATCTCTAAATTGGCAAAGGTTTCTTAAAATCATCTGTTATTTTCTTGCTTCCTTGGACCTGAGGTCATCGTGATCTCAGAAAAGCTCTGGACTGACTTTGAAGTGTATCTTTAGAAACCTGTCACTTTGCAGAGAAGTGCTAAGTAAAATGTGAGCTTGATAGCTTGGGAGAAGGGGGGAAAAATCCAAAGAAGTGAAAGATGGCAACCCTTGAGAAAAATTTAAGCTTCTTTAGGGTCATTAAGACCAGTGAAAGATGTGATTTTTTTGGGTATCTTCATTGAGTCAGGGTCTAAGGCAGTATTTTGTTTGCTATATCTCAACTGTCATGGGAAGGGTTCAATTAAATATTATACCTTTACTAGTGACAAGGTGCATGGATTCATGCACATTGAAAGGAAATTAATTAGAAGGTGGCCGGTGGGGCGGGATTGGGTGAGATGGGCTGGACATGCCCTCGAGCCAACCTTCCACAGTCCTTCCCCAGCATCTGTGGAGTGAGTGAGGTCCCTCTGGCTGGTGGGGGTCCCTCGGCCTGGCCTGTGGGGATTAGGCCAAAACCAGCTCTCCTACATCGCCGAGGGGCCCCAGAGTGGGAGAGGGCACTCTGCAAATTTGCTGTCGTACAGGGTGTGGCATGCAAACGCAAGTGTGCAGTAAACCAGATTCGGGGCTCGCAGTGCCCCAGCAACAACATAACCCACGGCCAAAGGTGGAATCACGTGGCCCCACGAGGAATTGGGCTCCTTCCTCTCTGGTTTCAGGGTGTGTCACGCTAGAAGCCCGAGAACCGCTGCTGCCAAGTTACTGCAGCTCCTGCGTTGAGTGTCTGCCCCCTGGTGGTCAGTCATAGCGACTGGTTGAATGGGTAGATGGACACTTAGCATATTAGCCTTTTGTATATATACTAGAGGCCTGATGCACAAAAATTTGTGCGCTCGGGGGCGACGGTGGGTGGGGGGTCCCTCAGCCCGGCCTGTGCCCTCTAGCAGTCTGGGACCCCTCAGGGGATGACCACCTGCTTGCATATTACCCTTTTACTATATAGGATAGAGGCCTGGTGCATGGGTGGGGGCCAGCTGGTTTGCCCTGAAGGGGGTCCTGCCTGGCTGCCTGGCCAGCCTGGATGAGGGGATGATGGCTGTTCGCAGCTAGTCACACCCCCTTCAGGGTGGGGGTCCCCACTGAAGCATCCCATCATCCCATCACTGGAGCATCAAGCCTCCTGTTCGCTTCAGCTGCCTGGCTGCCGGCTGTCATCTTGGCTGGCAGTTAATTTGCATATCTCGCTGATTAGCCAGTGGGAAGGGTAGCGAAGTTATGGTTAATTATCATGTTTCTCTATTATTAGATAGGATAGATTGTAAGTCTGCATTTCAAAGCAGGTGTTGGGGGAGATGTTAATGTGGGAGTCACCCATTGCTAATAGCCTCAAGGGGTTTACAAACGAATGGGATTAGCCTTAGTAATATCACTTGGTAGTCATAAATTAGCAATCTATACCCATTTTTACTAATCTATAATAAGAGACATTTCTTATTTCGTTCTTCATGCTAGATGAAACCTAAAACAGTTGAGCCAATTCAATTAATAAGGTATAAAATGTTATTAGATGAAAGTTACCGTGCCTAAAAAAGCCATGGTCCCTGTGCTCAAAGAGCTTTCAGTTTCTTGGGAGATAGACACACTAATATAGTGCTCTGTGGCAAGTGCTGTAATAGAAATGAGATGCTTGTAAAGTATTGTGGGGGAACCCAGAAAAGAGTGAACAGAAGCAGAGGACATTTATGTAAGTCTTGAAGGAAGATGGAAAAGTCTGGAAGGGTTCTCTGAGCAGAGGAAAGGGCTTGCTTGTACAGAGCTCTGGAGGCATGCACATGCACTGGAGAAGAGTTTCATGGAGTGGAGGTAGGTGATGAGACTGATACGATAGTGTGGGTCATGTTTGTTCACAGGAGTTTTGGCTTCATCTTGTCTGTGGAAGCAGATTACTAGGGTTGTTAGAAGACTCCTAGGTAGTCTAAACCAGGACCTACGCCAGAGCCTTGAGAACGGGAAGGGTTAGTAGAGTGAGTTATTTACTGAGGTACAGAGGAGGGAGAGGGAAGAGGAGGAAAGGGGATTCTCTAGAATCTCTTTCTAAGGGACCCTGGTTTGGTGGAGCTTTGGTCAGTGAAGATGGGGAAGGCCACAAGGAGAATAGATTGGAAAGAAGATGCTTGGTTTGGGGCCTTTGGAGTTTTGAGGAACTCATCTCTGCAGTTGTGTGTGTGAACTCATTTAGATTGGGGAAATGCCACAATGGTTAGGAACGCACTTGCTAGCTGCTTTTAGCCTTCACTATGGTAACTGTAAGGTGGGGTTTGTTCCATTTTTTGGGGGGGGGTTTGTTCCATTTTTGAGTGGTGGTGGTGATGTTCAGGATTTCTTAAGTAACTAGTATAAACAGTAAGAATACTAATAAGTAAGAATAGAACGTTCCAATTTTTAAATTAAGAAAGGTGAAATCCAAATCTCTTAACTACTTTGCTTATTTTTCAGCCTTATCCTCTGCCATCTCACTCTTCATCATCTTTTTTTCACTCACATTTGTGGTTCTTGGAAGGTGTCACAGTTCTCTAGTGTTGTTGCCCCTTTGCAGAACCTGAAACAGCTGACCCCTAACTCCATCTGTACATTGGATCCTGAGTGAGGACTTGCTGGCCAATTGGGAATTCTTTCCTGGGCACTCCTCTTGTGCACTGATGGAGCAATTTATAACTTCATACTTTCTGTTGTATTGTAACTATTTTCCTGTCTAGACTGTGAGCATTTTTCCTCAACTTAAAGAAAGAATCTTTAAATATACAGAAAAGTTGAAAGAATAATACAATGAACACTTAATTTATCAATTCACGTAGATTAACCAATTATTAACATTTTCAAATTTGCACAATTCCTTTATATAAACATTTTTTTCAGAGGCATTTGAAAGTAAACTGTAGATACCAGGGTACTTCACCTTAAGTTCTTCAGTATGTAATGCCTAGGAATAACATCATTTAGTTCCTTTTAAAGAGTGGCCTAAGAACCAGTGTCAGCTTTCCCGGGACACTTGTGAGAAATGCAGACTCTTCCTACCCTAGACCTACTGAATCAGAATATGACTTTTGTCAAGATTCCCAGAAGTATTGATCTCATGTACAGTCCATATTCATATAAATTCCAACAGTTGTCCCAGTGATGCCCTTTATAGTTGTTTTTTTTTGTTTGTTTGTTTTTAAATCCAGGAATCAGTAAAAGATCACATACTGCATTTAGATGTCATGTTTCTTTAGTTTTGACTTTCAGCCTTCCCCCAATACACTAACACTTTTGGAGAGTTTAGGCTAGTTTTATAGATGTCCTGCATTTGAATTTGTCTAATTGTTTCCACGTTTGGCAGGATACTACCTATGTGAAGATGACTCTTTCTCAGGGTATTGCAGTTGTTGGCAGATTGTACCCCTGATGGTGATGCTAAGTTTAAACACTGCTCAAGGTGGCATCTGCCAGATTTCTCCATTGTAAAGGCACCTGGTTCCTTTTGTACTTAATCATTAATTTCTGTGATGATCTGGTAGGGGTTTCTAATTAGTCTTTGTGTCTCTAGCACCTAGCAGGATCCTGGGACATGATAATTGGTCAGTTATTTATGAATTCATGAATGACAAAATAGGTTATCAAAGGTATATATTCTACAGTACAATTCTTTCTTGTTTTCTCAGTCTGGTTAACTTCCTAGACTCTAGTCAGGTGCAGGCATCTTTTCTCCTGGCTCTCCAAGAAAACTATAGTCCTCTTCTTCCTGTGGTGTTCTCCTCAGCTATGTTAAAGTTTCTGTGCCTTGTAGTCCCATTGTTCTACAACACAACCTCTTTTTCCTTTTGTCTCTCTTTTCCTTTTGTGCCTCCAGTCCAGATGCTGGTTTCATCTTTTTCTTTTCAGAAGCGTCCAGTTTCTTATGGAAACAGAGACCTCCTGTGTATCCATAATCAGTTGTCTATTAGGAGAGTTTACTGTAGCTTTCTGTTAAATATTTCCATTGTTAATGGTCTAAATCATATGGGGTGAAAGCTAAGTAAATAACATAGATATCCAGTTCTTAATGCAAATAGTCACTTCAGTAACTCTGGAGGGCCCCTCCCCCCACTTGATCTCTTACCTCTTCTTGCTCTATGCTCTAGCCACATTGTTTTTTTCCCTAAGTCTTAGGAGATGCTGCCTTGTCTGTTACTTCTGTCTGCAGTGCTCTTCCCCCTAGATACTCAATTGACTGCCTCTTCCTTGACTTTCAGTGTTATCAAGAAAGAAAGGACCTTGAAGGACCCTACATAATTTCATTACCATTACCCTCTTAAAAATGTTTTTCCTAGCACTGATACCTGTCTTATTTATGCCATTACTACCTTGTATTTTTCATGGAGGCAGAGTTTGTAGCCTTGTTCTGTGCTATCTGGAATAGTGCCTCTATGGAGAAGGCACTCAAATATTTGATGATTGAGTGGCTAAATGGTTGACAGTTTTAAAAGGTTTATATTTTGCTTTTTGCTTAGTGTTTTTGATAAATTTTGTGTTCCATTGCCTCAAGAAAATAAAGAATAAAGTGAGAGTGATTAAATGTTTTATTATGATTAAATATAATTATGTTTAAAAATAATTATAATCACAATCTTTAAAAATAATAAAGATCTAGCCAAGTGTTGTTTTTCTCATAGATTTGTATAACTGGAAGGAGTATGATAGCGTCTATGTGCCATATAAGTGCCTAGTATAAAACATGTTTGTATATGATGGGTTGACCACATATAAATGATGAATTCAGTCACTCTGCAGTAAATGGGAAACATTTTACTACTCTGATTATGTTTTTTTTAAAAAAAAAACAATTTGTCTTTATTGTTTTAACTGAATTTATTGGGGTGACATTGGTTTGCAAAATCAAACAGATTTTAAGTATACAACTCAATAAAACATCAGCTATACACTGTATCGGGTGTCCATTGCCCCAAGCAGTCTCTTTCCATCTCCATTTTCTTCCCTTTGTCCACCTCCTCCCCCATCACCCCCATCTTTCCCTCTGGCTATTTCCATACTGTGGTCTGTGTTATGTATGTATGTTTTTTGGTTAATCCCTTCACCTTCTTTCATCCAGCCCCTGAAAGCCCCCTCCCCTCTGACAGCTGTCAGTCTATTCCATGTATCCATGCCTCTGTATTTTGTGTCAGTTTGTTAGAGTTCACATGTAAGTGAGATCATATAGCATATTTTCTGACTGGCATCTCTCACTTAGCACAATAATCTCCAGGTCCATCCATGTTGTTGCAAAGGGTAGGATTTCCTTCTTTTTTTATGGCCGCATAATATTCCATTGTCTAAATGTACCATATCTTTTTTTATCCACTCATTTACTGGTGGGCACTTGAGCTGTTTCCAGATCTTGGCTGTTGTAAATAACGCTGCAATGCCCTAACTGGTTTGGCTCAGTGGATAGAGCATCATCCTGTGGACTCAAGGGTCCCAGGTTCAATTCCAGTCAAGGGCATGTACCTTGGTTGAGGGCACATCCCCAGTGGGGAGTGTGCAGGAGGCAGCTTATCGATGTTTCTCTCTCATCGATGTTTCTAACTCTCTATCCCTCTCCCTTCCTCTCTGTAGAAAATCAATAAAATATATTAAAAAAAATAACGCTGCAATGAACTTAGTGGTACATATATCCTCTTGAATTAGAGTTTCGGATTTCTTTAGATGTATTCCCAGAAATGGAACCGATGGGTTAAGCAGTTCCATATTTAATTTTTTGAGAAAACTCCATACTCTTTTCCACAGCGCCTGCACCAGTCTTCATTCCCACCCACAGTGCACATTCTCCACATCCTCGCTAGCACCTGTTGTTCGTTGGTTTATTGATAGTAGCCATTCTGGCAGATGTGAGGTAATATCTTGTGGTTTTAATTGGCATCTCTCTGATGATTAGTGACATAAGCATTTTTTCATATGTCTGTTGCCATTTGTCTATTCAGGTCCTTTGCCTGTTTTTAAATTGGATTGTCTGTCTCCTGGTGTTGAGTTGTGCAAGTTCTTTATACATGTTGGAAATTAACCCCTTTTCAGATGTATCATTGATAAATATGTTGTCCCATTCAGTGGATTCCCTTTTCATTTTGTCGATGATTCTTTTGCTGTGCAGAAGCTTTTTAGTTTGATGTAGTCCCATTTGTTTATTTTTTCCTTTTGTTTCCCTTGCCTGAGGAGATATATTGGCAAAAATATTGCTACAAGAATGTCTGAGATTGTACATTTTAAATGTAAATGAATATTTAAAGTCTTTGAAGTAGGAGTGTAGCTCTTTGCACTAACGAGGCAGTTTGCCAACAATCAGCTTCCTTAGTTCTGATGGAGCTATGCTTTTATTTTCTGCTTGCTTCTTCATTTCTGTCATAAAGATTGCTGGTCAAACTCCTTCATCTCTGCCCCTTCTGAATTTATAGTTAACTTTTGCTTTATAGCTGGGATTGCTCTTTATAAGGTAATTAAGACTGAATACAGTTTAACTTTTTATTTAATTCCACTAAGCATGATTTCTCCTGTAAAAACCTAAGGTTGTTGTAATTCATTAAGGTTGGCTAGCTTTAGTAGGTTTTGTAATAGATCTTGTGAAGGAGTGCTCTGTAAGTTAATTGGAAAACTTAGAAACTGCCAAGAGTTTGAAACTTATTTGTTTAGCTACTCTAAACAATATCATTAATTGTAGAGAAGCAGAAGATATGACTAAGATTAAGGCAGGACCTTTGTCTTGGTAGGCTTGTAAATATTTTAAAATCAGGTTACATAAACTCAGTTAAACCAATACTGTGTCTGTTCTGCATAAAACACCTTTATTTGCCAGCAACTTAAAGGATATAAAGAAACATAAGCATAGTTATCCTCCTTAAACTTAAAATCTAGCTAGGAAGACCACAGGCGAAACCTGGGGAAAATTACACTCAATAAAACAATATAGAGGCTATGGAGAGATAATATAAATGAAAGGAATACTAGAATTTCAGGGCTGGAAGGGCTAAGAGCTTGGAATTCAACCCTTTTCATTTTATAGATGATAAAACTGAGGACCCAGAGAGGTGAAGTGATTGCCCAAGATCAGATAATAAGTTAATGGCAAAGCTGGTACCAGAAGCCATGTTCTTTCCAGAGAATATATAATCATTAGATTTTAAATACTCCACTACTTTTTGGAATCCTTTTAGGGTTGGGGTCACTAAAAGCATAACTTGGCTCTGTAGTTTAATAATGTTCAGTATTATTCTTGGCAGGGCCTTTGATTAAAGATGCCGTACAAGGCAGTCTACTTCCATGATGGTAATTGAAAGACTTGAAAACACACTGAATGGGTTTCCAGTTTTCAAGTGTCAGTATATTTCAAGTTTCTCGATGTTGGTGAATGATTGAGTCCTTTGCCTAACACCTTTAGTGGGAGTCTGCCTCTGTTGAATTTTTATGGGAAGGCTAGAGACTTCTCAGAGATACTAATTACTTAAAGGAATGTGGAATTCTGGAATGTAGAAATGGAAGGGATTTTAGGGGAGAATCTTGTTCAGTGGTTGCAAAGTATTGACAAACAGGGCAAACCTAGTTTTCAGACACGTTTGCTTATCCCACACAATGGTAACATTTTTTTGAACTAGTTGCTAATGTTAAAATTGGAAGATTTCACATAAAAACCGGAATCTCTGGATCTCTTGAAAAATTGGACGACTTGCTAACCCTAGATCTACATCATAAAGATTGTTTAGAGCTGATGGGCAGCTGGGCAAGTTTTCCTGATTAATCAGTCCTGGCCCCTCCTAACAGCCTCCCCAGACTCAGATGTCATTGGCAATTCATTATGGTCCTTACACTTTGCCTTGGTTAGTGTTAAGAAGAAAGTGAAATTATTTTGTGCCCTAAAGTATCAAAATTTGGAAAAGAGAAGACAAAGCAGTCTTTTTTTAAATGAGAACATTTTAAATTATCAACATCTGTACAAATCTTTTTTTTTCTTTAATATATTTTTATTGGTTTTAGAGAGGAAGGGAGAGGGAGAGAGAGATGGGAATCAGTGATGAGAGAGAATCATTGATTGGTTGCCTCCTGCACCCCCCACACAGGGGATTGAGCCCGCAATCCGGGCATGTGCCCTGACTGGGAATCAAACCAGCGACTTCTTGGTGCATAAGGTTGATGCTTAACCACTGAGCCATGCCGGCCGGGCTGTCCAGATATTTTTTTAAATCTTCACTTGAGTATTTTTTTTTGCATTGATTTCTGGGGAGAGTGGAAGGGAGGGAGGAGCGGGGGAAAGAAAGAGAGAGAAACATTGACGTGAGAGAGACACGTGAATTGATTGGTTGCCTTCCGCAAGCACCCGTACCAGGACTTTGGAACTTGCTACCAAGGTACTTGCCCTTGACTGGGAATCAAACCCACAACCCTCGGTTTACAGGCTGACGCTCTGACCACTGAGAAAAACCAGCCAGGGCTGTACAAATCTTAAGGGAGTCTTGTTCTTTAAGTATCAGAAGCCTTTTCCCCTGATGGGACTGGCCCATTCTTTGCATGCTCACCTTGGGCAGCTTCCTCCTCCTCTCCTCCTTCCAGGTATCTCCGAACAGTGTTCCTTCTGCTCCACAGATTCCCTAAGCCTGAGACCCTATTTCTCAGACCAGAATGCTCATCTTGGTTCTCAGTTTTTTAATATTTTTTTAAAATAAGCTTATTGATTTTTAGAGAGGAGGGGGAGGGAGAGAGAGGAACATCATGAGAGAAAAACATAGATCAGCTGCCTCCTGCATGCCCCCTACTGGAGATCGAGCCTGAAACCTGGGCATGTCCGCTAAACAGAACCGGCAACCTCTTGGTGCATGGGATGACTCTCAACCAACTGCACCACACTGGCGGGGGTTTGGTTCTCAGTTTTGCTTATGTAGGAAAAGGGCCTGAGCTTCGTTTCTGAAGCAATAGGAATGCGTGTGTACGCTGCTTGATTTGCTGGTTTTCAGAAGTTACAAAGTCCTCAGACCTAGGGCTTTGCCCCAAGCTGGGGTTTAGCTAACTGTCCTTCCCTGGGCTCCTGCTTTTGAAGAAGGCTTTTTATTTCAAGAAGGAGAAAGAGAAATAGGAAGTTTATTTCTTTGGGAACGCGAATTGTTTGCTGTACTTGTTTAAGAATGAAAACAAATGTGACCACATGACTACTTCAGCTGGCTTCATTTATTTCTTGGCTCCCTCCTACAACCCTTGAGGAGTTTTCTGTTATATTTGTGTTAGTTGATGCAGTGACTGTGGAATGCTAGGATACAGGAGGGCAGAATCCATGGGATAAATAATTCTTTCTAAAATGTTTTATCTGTGACATTTGATGACATTTGCTTGAACTGTTAGTAGCCCTTTAGCAATCTAGAGCACTCCATCTTCTAAAGTTTACTGATTTGGGCTCATCAGATTAGTGAAAAAATAACCTTTAAAAACCAAAGTATAGGCCTGACATATCAGTGTAGAGAGCATATTTGCCCACTTGTAATGAAACAAATTCCCTGGAAACTGGCATTCTGTATTACCAGATTAAGGAAATCCAAAATCTAAATTCCTTTTGGCACTCTGCCTCCAATTATTTTAGAATTTTTTGATGCTTAGATAAGTCTTGGTGAAATATTAAATGATACCTGTGCTGCTATTTTCAGCAATATCTAATGGGGTCCAGCTATTCATTGTCACTCAGGCATGCATTTATGGCAGATGATAGACAAATTTTTTAAAAAATATAATTTTTATTGATTTCAAAGAGGAAAGGAGAGAGAGAGAGAGAGAGAGAGAGAGAGAGAGAGAGAAACATCAGTGATGAGACAGAATCATCAATTGGCTGCCTCCTGCACACCCCCTACTGGGAATTGAGCCCGTAACCCAGGCATGTGCTCATGACCAGAATCAAATCTGGGACCCTTCAGTCTGCAGGCCAATGCTCTATCCACTGAGCCAAACCAGCTAGGGCTATACAGATATTTTTATATTAAAGTTGTTAAGAGTGGGCTAGTCACAGACATGTGCTTTTCTATCTTGTCCTAATCATCATTTTATAATCTTTTTTTCTGGTCATCATTTAAAAACAGATTTTAACATTAATTAAAATTAAATAAAATTTAAAAATCAATTCCTCAGCCACACTAGCCACATTTGAAGATATCTCTCTCTTCTCTTCCTCTGTTCTCTTCCTTTTACCTTCTTCGCTTTCCCGTTTCTCTCTATTCCTCCTCCCTTCTTCTCTCCTCCTACCCCTTTCATTCTCTCCATCCCTTCTCCCTTCCTGTCCCATTTTCCCCATTTCCCTCCTTTTCCTTCCCCTCTCATCCTTCCTTTTCTCACTCCCTTCTCTCTTCATCTAACTCTCTGCCCTATTTTCCATTTCTCTCTGTATATATATTTATACTAGAGGCTCAGTGCATGAAATTTGTGCACTCGACAGGGGACGGGGGTGGTCACTCAGCCTGGCCTGTGCCCTTTTGCATTCCGGGAGCCCTCAGGGGATGTCCTGGTTTCTGGCTGAGCGGCACTTCCCTGGTGGTCAGTGTGCGTCATAGTGACCGGTAGTTCCCCTGTTAGGTTGATTTGCATATTAGCCTTTTATTATATAGGATTTAATACATTATTTTTTTCTGCAATATATGAACATTGCAAACATCATGCCCATTATATGATACAAGGACATAACTACAATATAATGATGAAAAACTGAAAATTTAACATTGACAGAATGCTATTATCTAATTCATAATCCATTTTCAAATTTTATCAATTGTCTCAATATTTTTTTCTTCTAGTACAATTTGAGTCCAGAATTATAGCATTTAGTTATCATGTCTTTTTAGCCTCCTTTAATCTGGAAGAATTTTTCAATTTATCTTTGTTTTTCTTAGCTTGACATCTTTGAAGACTACATGTTTTTTGTTAGCTTAGTGGTTTTTTTTAGTTTTTATTTCAAGAAAAACGATTTTAAATATAATGTTACATGTAATAAACCTTAATATTTCAAGAAAAACAATTTTAAATATAATAATGTTACATATAATAAACATTAATATTTCAAGAAAAAAAAGATTTTAAATATAATAATATTACCAAAACTGTACTAACATAGTACAATATCACAAAAGTTGTAGGAAATATTAAAAATCTGCAAATAACAGGATTACTTCTACTATATTCTAAGATATTTTCTTTCCTCTGGCTCTATTTTTGTTAATCAGTTTATGTTGTTCATTATATTCCACAAGTGAGTGGCATCATGTGATATTTATCTTTCTCCAACTGGCTAATTATATTTTTCTTGTTGTTGGTTGTAGTGTGACTTTGAAGAATATAATATAAGAAGATTTAAAAA
>NW_006296634.1:1810460-1824459 GCF_000327345.1 Myotis davidii | reverse complement strand
TGCCTTTAAGATTCTCTCTTTGTCTTTAATTTTAATTATGATGTGACTGGGTATGGATCTGTTTGAGTTGTTCTTGTTTGGGGTTCTCTGTGCTTCCTGAATTTGTGTGACTTATTCCTTTACTAGGTTAGGGAAGTTTTCTACCATTATTTCTTCAAATACCTTCTCTATCCCTTTCTTCCTTTCTGCCTCTCTGGCACACCTACTATTCTAATATTGTTATGTTTCACATTGTCCCACAGCTCTCTTAAGCTGTCCTCCTGTTTTTTAGTAGTTTTTTGTTTTCAGTTCTCTAATTGGGTAATATTTTCAACTCTACCTTCTAATTCACTGATTTGATCCTCAGCTTCCCCTAATCCTGTGGTCGGCAAACTGCGGCTCTCGAGCCACATGTGGCTCTTTGACCCCTTGAGTGTGGCTCTTCCTAAACCTTAGGAGTACTTTAATTAAGTTAATAACAATGTACCTACTATATAGTTTAAGTTTAAAAAATTTGGCTCTCAAAAGAAATTTCAATTGTTGTACTGTTGATATTTGGCTCTGTTGACTAATGAGTTTGCCGACCACTGCCCTAATCTGTGTATTTCTTCCAATGTGTTATGTCATTCTTTAATCTCACATTGTTCTTTTTTCATATTACTATATATTTTTTCATGCTGTTGAGCATCTTTACCATCATTACTCTGAACTCTGTTTCAGATAAATTTTTTTTTATCTCTGCTTCATTTATCTCTTCTTCTGGAGAATTCATTAGTTCTTTCATTTGGGGGTTGTTTCTTTGTTTCTTCATTTTGTTGTCTGTCTGGGTTTGTGACTAAGTTTTAGGTAAATCCTCTACACCTCTCAATCTCTAGTGCAGGACAGTGCTAAAGGCAGTTTCTGACTAATTGGATCAGACAAAGACTAAAAGCCTCCAGAGACCACTTCTGTCTAGAGCAGTGGTTCTCAACCTTCCTAATGCTGCAACCCTTTAATACAATTCCTCATGTTGTGGTGACCCCCAACCATAAAATTATTTTTGTTGCTACTTCATAACTGTAATTTTGCTACTGTTATGAATCATAATGTAAATATCTGATATGTAGAATGTATTTAGGTGACATCTGTGAAAGGGTCGTTTGACCCCCAAAGAGGTCGCGACCCACAGGTTGAGAACCGCTGGCTTAGCGACTAATAGGATTCCTACTTGAATTGCTCCCAGGTAATTGTCCTCAGGTGTGGTGAGAGTTTTTTCAACAGGGTGGGGCAGTTGCTTCTGCCTGGAGGCTAATTGTTACTTTAATCTCTTAAGTTGCCTCAGGGCAAGATGTTTTCCAATAGGGTGTGTCTTCCCCCCAGGCAAGGCAGGTGTCTATGTGGGAAAGATGTCCTCCGAGCTGTATGAAAGAATGACAGCACAGGAAACTTGGGGTGTCTGCTTTCTGAGCTCTATCCCCCGAGTCCCCAGTCCTGGGTTCTGCTCTCACAGCTTCAGTCCACTTCACCCTTCCTCTGCCAGAGCACAAGGTGGGTGCCTCCACAGGGAATTTTTGTGGGTTGGCCCTTTAAGAGGGTGCTCAAACTTTCAGTTGCCACTCCCTGGCAGACAGCACCCCACTGCTTTTCATAGCCAGATGATATGTGGATACCATCCTCAGTTTGGTGCTCTCTGCTGGGTGGCTCAGCTTCAGGATTAGATCCCAGAGTTCTCAGTGGCACAGCTGAGATATCTTTCTGGGACTTCAGCTGCTGTCTGGGTGCTCGGCCAGCCCTTTTGTGCCTCCACCCCTCCTACCGGTCTCCATGTGGTCGCTACCTTCAGTCCTTGGGTATCAGGCTTCTCTCCTGTGAGTTTTCCATTGATTATTCAGGAAGCCTTTCCATATTTCTTTTTAAAAAAATATATTTTATTGATTTTTTTACAGAGAGGAAGAGAGAGGGATAGAGAGTTAGAAACATCGATGAGAGAGGAACATCGATCAGCTGCCTCCTGCACACACCCCACCAGGGATGTGCCCTCTACCAAGGTACATGGCTTTGTCCGGAATCGAACCTGGGACCTTTCAGTCCGCAGGCCGATGCTCTATCCACTGAGCCAAACCAGTTAGGGCACCCTTTCCATATTTCAGTTGTAATTCCAGCTGTTCCTGGGAGTATCCTCCTACTCTGCCACCATTTTAATCCTGCTTTGTGGATTTTAGTTCAAGAAACAATAACAGGAACTTAACAGAAACTGTAGGCTTGAAAAGGATCTATCCCTCAAGAAAATGCTTACCGTTAATCCAGGGATCTGGGGCCTTTTCTCTGGAAAGAGCTGCGTGTTACATATTTGGCTGCACAGGCCTCGGTCGCTGCCATAGGCCTTCTTGTAGCGCAGCCTTAGGTGGATCTTGAAGACTACATTTTTAAAGTTATTTTATAGCATGTCCCTCACTGTAAGTTTGATGTTTCCTCATGACGAAATTGAAGTCATATTATTTTGGTAGATAGTACCACAGAAAGTTATGTATCCTTTCTCAGAGTGCATCATATCAGGAGGTACATGATGTCAATTTGTACCGTTATTAGGGATGTTAATTTTGACCACTTGATTAAGGTGGTCTGCCAGGTTTCTCTAAAGTTATATTTTACCCCCTTTGAAATCAGTAGTCTCTTTGGAGTTACCATGAGACGTTGTAAATATTCAGTTTTTCAGTAAACTTTCACAGAATCAGTTTAGCATTCTTCAATAATTCAAGCCAGAATTCACTTATGATGATGGTTCCTGAATTGGTTGGTTGTGATTTATTCAGTGATCTGTTTGAAATTTAGGTAGTTTCCAATAATGTGTGGTTGCGAACATCATTTGCTATGTAGGTTTTTAACATGCACCTTAATATTATATTTAGAGTAAAATTCTAGAAGTGAATTTTTGGGTCATAAGAGTGCATCCTTTTATGGTTTTAAAGTTCCATCAACAATGTGTTGTCTGGAAACTTTATATTAGTGATTACCTCACTCAACTACATACCTCTCTTGTGTTTTTAAAAATTTAATTTTTAAGGCATTACTTTTAGAAGGAAACACTAACTGCTTGGTATTTTTGTTGAAGTCTTTGCTCTAGTCTTAATGCCTCTGTCTAATGGAAGTTTATCTTAATACTGATACAGTGATATTTGACTAAGTGTGACTTGGAATTTCTCCTGGCTATGAGTGATAATAGTTGCAAGTGCAGAGGGCAGAGGACCTTTTTAAACCTTATGTTTTAATATAGAGTAAGACAAGATGTTCTCTAGGGCCCTAGCCAGTTTGGCTTAGTGGAGAGAGCATCAGCCTGTGGACTGAAGGGTCCCAGGTTCGATTCTGGCCAAGGGCACATGCCTGGGTTGTGGGCTTGATCCCCAGTAGGGCGTGCAGGAGGCAGCCAGTCAATGATTCTGTTATCATTGATGTTTCTATCTCTCTCTCCCTCTTCCTTCCTCTCTGAAATCAATAAAGAAATATTTAAAAAAAAAAAAAAAGATGTTCTCTAGGAATCCATCAAAAAATGAAGTGAGGTGTATCATTTAGATAATAATGTACTATAGCCCTGGCCAATGTGGCTAAATTGGTTGAACATTGTCCCCTACACCAGAAGGTAGTGGGCTCGATTCCCAGTCTGGGCACATGCCCAGGTTTTGGGTTTGATCCCTGTTTGGGGAGCATGCAGGAGGCAACTGATTAATGTTTTTCAAAATGAGAATCTTTTGTATTAGGGTTCACTTTAGCTTTTCTTCCTGCTTCTAAGTTGGCATGGAAATACTGAAAGAAATGCTTTGGTGCCAGAGAAGCCCAAAGGGAAAAGCTCTATATGTTTGGGAATACCTTCTTATGGTACCCCTAATCTTTGCAAACTCGAAATCTTAAGAGGTTGTAAGAGTTATTGGGCCCTCATGTATAGGCTAGTAAGAATTTTTTCCATCTTGTGGTGAATGTAGCTTTCCTTGATATAAAATATGATATAAAGTCTTTATGTAGGAGATTTGTTACACATTGCATGTTTGTTTTGATGTTTGTCTGACATTGACTTTTTGTTTCTCTTTTAGAAATGACTGCAGTTCACACAGGCAACATAAACTTCAAATGGGACCCCAAAAGTCTAGAGATCAGGACTCTGGCAGTTGAAAGACTGTTGGAGCCTCTTGTTACACAGGTAAGCATCTGAAATCAAATTCATACATAGTAATTGTAACATGGTTCCATAGCAATAACAAACATAGAACAAAGTTATTTAGTTCAAAGGTTTAATTTGAGCGTTTGAGTTTAGGTTGATGGTGCTTGTTAAAATACAAATATCATAGTGGGATGGCGTTTCATTAACTGTTAGCAACTAGATATGCACTTTTAGTGTTCTGGCACAGTTTACTAGTGTGAGTGAGAGAGAGAGGTAGATAGATAGTTAAAATGTAGTGGCATGTGCTATCTTTTAAAAAAATTCTGTTTCAACTGATAAATATAAACTAGTATTATATGTATATACTAGAGGCCCGATGCACAAAATTTGTGCAAGGGGCTCAGCCCTCACAACCCCGGCTGCCTCAGCCATTGCAGTCCCAGCTGCTTCAGCCCTTGCAGCCTCTGCTTTGTCTGGAAGGTTGTCCATATGGTCATTCTGCTGTTTGGTCTAATTAGCATATTAGCTCTTTATTATATAGGATACATGTACATGTGCACACATATAATTTTTAAAATATGTAGGAGTGTGTGGTCAGATTCAGGTATATTTACTTTCTTGGAGTCCATCTACTATAACTCTTAGTAAATCTTTTGTGTGACAGATTACTCTAATAACAAATCTTCAGTCATCTTCATCCTATAGATTATCTAGTATTATATGTATTTACTAGTGGCCCAGTGCATGAATTTGTGCACATTAAAAGGGAATTAATTAGAGGAAATACATTTTTAAAAAATATTTTTATTGATTTCAGAGAGGAAGGGAGAAGGGGAAAGAGAGATAGAAACATCCATGATGAAAGAGAATCATGGCTCGGCTGCCTCCTGCATGCCCCCTACTGGGGATTGAGCCCACAACCTGGCATGTGCCCTTGACTGGAATCGAACCTGGACCCTTCAGTCCACAGGCCGATGCTCTATCCACTCAGCCAAACCGGCTAGGGCTAGAGGAAATATTTTAATATTGCTACTTGCCCTTTCTCTATAATAGAAGTGTCAGAGATGAAAGAAAATTAGTAAAATGTATATGAAAATCTTCTTCCTGTCAAGAGTCTGGGGCATCCCATGGGACCCAGAGTCAAGTCCCTATCCTCCTGCGTGCACCTTGAAATCACGCGAGACTCAGACCTGGCCGGCCCCCACCACCATAGGGTGAGATCCAGCCCCGGCCAGCCCCTCCCCCATCAAGCCCCATCAGGTGGAGGGGGGGTGTGTGCAGCCTCAGGGTACCTGTCAAGTCCCTCTGGGCGGGGGGCATTGCCTCAGGTCCCCTGACCTGGCGCTGGGTGGGTAGTGTACCCTCAGGTCTCCGGCCCAGCCCCGAGGCGGGGTTGCAGCCTCAGGTCCCCCGCCCCGGCGCCGCGCAGCCTCAGGTCCCTGCTGATCGCTTGTTATGGCTCATTATGGGCACCCTGCCTCTGCTGTGGGCACAGCCATCTTATGTTATGGGAACCCTGCCTCCACTGTGGGCGCAGCCATTTTGTGATGGCCTGATGGAGTGAGGGTCAATTTGCATATTACCTCTTTATTATATAGGATATAGGATAGGATGCTGGTTACTGTTCTTGGACTCAAAACACCATAGTGATAGGCTACTTTGGGCAGTTGTTCTTTCTTTCTTAAGGGTCTTCACTAATTAATTGTTGATATTTGTGTGAAAAAACTGTAAGAAGATTTCAGAAGTAAACTATCTTAAAACATTTTACACAGGTTGAAAATGGGAAAAATGTGATCTTCAGTTAAAACTGAATTTAGTGTTGACCTCTTTCTGGAACTCTTAAAAAAAATTGAATTTGTTAGAGTGATATTGATTAATATGATTATACTAGTTTCAAGTATACAAGTCTATAATAAATCATCTGTATATTATAGTGTGTGTTCACCACCCTAAATTAAGTTTCTTTTCATCACCATTTATCCCCCTTACACTATTCTCCTCCCCCTGACCCCCTGCAACTTCTTAATGACAGAGTAGAAATATCTAACTTGATTCTAATCAGTTTTTAATTTATAAGATAACGAAAAATCTAATATTCTTATTTGAGGAATTAAAATATTATATTTCTTATACATAAGAGCTAAATTATTTGAGAAACTAAATAGAGATCATTACTGTATGTTTTAAACATGGAGAGAGTTGTATGTTATTTGTTAGCGCTTGATGGAATGTCATAAATGTGATGTTATGAATAATTTATTTTTGCTATTTTAAAAGATGTTAGTCTGTTATTTTCATTTTAACTGACTGTAGTTTAATTTTTAAAAATGAAACTTTTAGGTTACGACTTTGGTAAACACTAATAGCAAGGGGCCCTCTAATAAGAAGAGAGGTCGTTCTAAGAAGGCCCATGTTTTGGCTGCATCTGTTGAACAAGCAACTGAGAATTTCTTGGACAAAGGGGATAAAATTGCAAAGGAGAGTCAGTTTCTCAAGGAGGAGCTTGTGGCTGCTGTAGAAGATGTTCGAAAACAAGGTAGGTTAATATTGCTTTTTATATATAGAGGGGCAGTCCTTTTTAGAAAATTAATCCTGGAAGGTGACTTTTTGTGGTCAATATTTTCATTTTTATGTTTGCCAGTTGCTTTAATCATATTCAGTTATTGGAGATATATTAAGTTGTGCTGGCTTAAATTTTAATCAGGAGAGATAGTAACAAAGGAACAATTTTTTTGGAGAATTTGAATTCACTTCTCATGGGTGTTCCAAGTAAAAGTTGAGTCTTAGAAATATTGTCAATTTGATAGAAAATAAATGGGGAAGAAGTTTACATGTCATCCTATGCAGTATCTCTTTTTAGTTCATGCTGAAGACATAGGGGTGATAAAATATAAAAATGTCCAGCAATTCTGGAAATTGTGCCGGGCCAGCACAGCCAAGGGTTTGGTGAGCCTGAGGGGGGGTTGGAGAAGGATGTAGAAAAGACAAAGACAATAACCTGGGTGTAGGTGGATCTCCTGTGCCTGGCTAAGGCCACAGAGATCCAGACGGCAAGCTGAGCCTTTAGTATATAGCCAGAGGTAAACAAGGTAGTGGTCAACAGAGTTACAATGTTCTTGTGAGTTTCACTTGTTTTGGCAGCACTTGCTACATCTCCCTCAGTCCATTGGCTACCCAGATAAGATCTAGGGAGCGTCATAAGGTCAAGCCTAATTATGCTTAGAGGGTGTGCCCTCTAAGCTGGGACTTGTTTGTGGCTTTGCCAACAGGTCAGTCCGAGGCTTAACCCTATAGCCGCTCCCTACAGGAAATACCATAGACATTGCCCCATTCTGTCAGACTGGTATGTAATTTAGTTACACATATTTGCACTGGTTTGAAAAAAACTGAATCGGTTTGAAATAAACTGAATCTTAAAAGAATCATGTTTTGGGAAATGCAGAATTAATAGAAGGTGAAATTATAACCCACAACTTACCTACCAGTAATTACTATTAGAAAATCTGTCATCACTGTGATGTTACAAATGATAAGAGGACTTTAAATGTGAAAGATTAACTTATTGTAATCTGTAGTTTTGTGTGCCGAGCCAGCTCAGCCAAGGGTTCCGCAAGCCTGAGTGAGGGTGGTGAAGGATGAAGAAAAGACAGACAAAGAGAATAAACTGGGTCTAGGTCAGCGGTTCTCAACCTGTGGGTCGTGACCCCTTTGGTGGTCCAACGACCCTTTCACAGGGGCACCTAAGACCATCCTGCATACCAGATATTTACATTACGATTCATAACAGTAGCAACATTACAGTTATGAAGTAGCAACGAAAATAATTTTATGGTTGGGTCACAACATGAGGAACTGTATTTAAAGGGCCAGAGGTTGAGAACCACTAGTCTAGGTGGATCTTGCTGTGCCTGGCTGAGGCCACAGAGAGAGATCCAGAGGCAAGCTGAGCCTTTATTTTATAGCCAGAGGTAAACAAGATAGTAGTCAACAGAGTTACAATGTTCTTGTGAGATCCACTTGTTTTGGCAGCACTTGCTACATCTCCCTCAGCCCATTGGCTACCCAGATAAGATCTAGGGAGCGTCATAAGGTCAAGCCTAATTATACTAAGAGGGCTGTGCCCTCTAAGCTGGGACTTGTTTGTGGCTTTGCCAACAGGTCAGTCCGAGGCTTAACCCTATAGCGGTGCCCTACAGTTTTGTGTTAAATTTGTGTTCCAGCAGGGGACTTCAGCAAAGACCTAGCTTCCTTTAGGGCTGTTGGATATCAACTAAGGTGGACTGAATCCCTACACCATGCAAGTGCTTTACTGGGCTTTGTGAGCACCTCAGTGGATCTCTGATGGCTGACAGCAATGTGCATGCATTGTCCATTGGAGTCTTAATGTCAAATTCATACCTGTGTCAGTACCCCAAAAGAGACAATGCATTAAATGGGCGATGCTATCTTTATTGTTCTGAATTTGTGAACTAAATATTTTTCTCAGTTTTCAGGCTGAAGATAAGTATTCTCATACTGCAAATGACGAGATTATTTAAATTCCATAATACTAGCTAATTGGATGTATTAGTTTCCCAGGGCTGCAATCCTATATAATAAAAGAGTAGTATTCAAATTGTCCCCTCCATCGGGTGGTCATCTGGGAGTTCGACCAGGGGGCGGGGCCGGCTGGGGGAAGGGAAGGAGGCCCAGGCTGGCAACTGGCAGCTGCTAGGGACCTGACCAGTGCATAGATTTTGTGCACTGGGCCTTTAGTTTACATAATAAAAGCCTAAGCGACTGTTATGGCCGAACAACCAGAACAACCTGTTGCTATGATGTGCACTGACCACCAGGGGGCAGATGCTCAACGCAGGAGCTGCCTCTTGGTGGTCAGTGTGCTCCCTCAGGGAGAGTTCGCTCAGCCAGAAGCTGGGCTCAGCTGGTGAGTGCTGTGGTGGTGGCGGGAACCTCTCCTGCCTCCGCAGCAGCGCTAAGGAGCAGTGAGCCAAGTGGTAAGGAGCAGTGAGCAGGCGGACGGTAAGGAGCAAGGGGTCCCGGACTGCAAGAGGGTGCAGGCCCGGCTGAGGGACCTGCCCCCCCTCTTCCCTCCAGTGCACACATTTCATGCACCAGGCCTTTAGTAACATATAAGTTACTATAAACTTAGTGGCATAGAACAACAGAAATTTATTCTCGTACATATCTGTTGGCCAGATATATGAAATCAAAGTGTCAGGGTTGACTATTTCTTGGGGGCTCAGGGGAAGAATCTTCCCATTCTTTTTCCTAGCTTCTGGTGGTTTAAGGTAGGATTTCCTAGCTTCTGGTGGTTTAAGGTAAGAGGTAGGATTAAGTTGGAGTTGAAAACCAAGACATGATTGCATGTGTCTGTACTGGTTTTAACGGTGGGACCAGATTTATGGTAGTCTTGGAAAAGGTGGTAGAATTCTGTTGAACAGAGCATGGATTGTAGCTAAAGCCAGTGACTTTTACTGCCTTCCAGGCCATTTGATTTTCTTCCGTGACTGCCATACCACTAATCACAACCTGTTACCTCTCATGTATGTACTGTTATTTCCATGGTAGACAACATGAAAACATTTGGATAATTCACTGCAGCCTCTTCTCCAATATTGAAAAAACATTTAATAGTGACACCTACATATACCTTTTCTCCAAATGGCTAGAAGGTGAAAGTAAATTCCTCATCCAATAAATAGAAAGCAAATACTTTAATGTTTGGCTTGTAGTTTCCCCCCTTTCATGTCTATTTATGTTTAAGCATTATTTGTCTTAGGATTTTTTTGAAAGTATTCTTTCCAAGTTTTGGTTTTCAGATCATTATTTCATTTTAGGTAAACTTTGATTATAGTGAAAGTGCATTGTTTTTTAGTAGAAGTAGGACTTCAAATCCCTGAGAACAATCAATGTTATTCAATACTAAGTCTCAATCGTTACAAGAACCTTTTTTTTTTCCTGTAGAAAGTGTCTTGTCATTTTTAGAGCAAGAAAGCATTATTTATTGGTCTACTTAAACAGTAGAGTTAAAACTATTGAGTTGGTAGCATCTGTGTTATTTTAACAGCTATAGTTGATTGATGGGCATACTCTTTAATGGTCTTATTGCACAGATAATTTCTTAGCTTTTTAAATCTTGAAAGCACAGAATTTCCCAGTCAGTTAAAACTGATGGTCTCTTAGAACATTGTCATAAAGAAGGGATAGGCAATGAGGGTTTTTAATTGATACTAATTAAGAGACATTCTTTTATATATTTCAGTAATTGTGTAGCGAACTTGAAGACAAAGATGCCATCTTCCTTGGTACAGCTTCAATGATTTCTATGTAGGGGAAAAAAAGGCACACATACGGAGTGGTGTGTGTATGTATGTACATATATAAGTATGTGTGTATGTATATGTTTGTGGGTATATATATATTTATTATGAATCTTGGCAAGGCAATTTTAAGGAAAATGATAAATTTTATCCTTGACAAAAGGATGGATATTGAGCACAAGCTGTCAAGCTCTTGAGGCATAATTTTCTCCCTGGCAGCTGACTAGAATCAGATTGAGGGAGGTGAAAATTGGTAGCCTGTCCACTGCAGGTGTTGATAGCTTCAGACTGATATATTCACATCTAATATAGGCAGGCTGGAAGATAGATGTTAAGAGGCAGATGTGATCAGGACAAAGCAGCTGTCAGTGATTGTTTGAGAGGTAGACAGGAGACAGAGTAGAGTCTGGGTTTGCTAAGTTTATGGTGTAAAGACTTGAAATATAGCTTTGAGGAGCTTTGTGTGGGTGTGTGAGAGAGATTGCATTTTAATTTGTCTGGTCTTGTTAGTGTGGTTTTAATCAGGTTGGTGCTATGAGCTTGATCTTATATATGGGCTCTTGAATATTTCACAGGAGAAAAATGACAAGTATTCCTATCTAGCATGTTGAGTATGGGTTTCAAAAAATGTTAATAGTGCTCTGGAAGAGCAATATCAGAGAAACATTTAACATTTTGAAAAAGCTTAAAGTTAAGTTAATTAGGATTTCAGATTAGTGTAATCACAAGAAATTAAACCTAACAAGAAAGAAGCTGGTTTTTCTCATTCTCTTCTTGCTTTTGAGTTTGGCTTCTCATTTGTTATCCTGCCTTTTCCCCTTGCCATCTTGGTAGATTTTTCATCCTGTTTTCTCCTCTTACTTTTGTGGATACCTCTTCATGTGATCCCCTAATGGCTGGGTCTGTTGTTAAGAAGTGCTCCCACTCCAGTTCCTACCCTTCATATGTTCCTGAAGACTGTGATTAATTTAACACTTGTTCATTATTGACCCCCATTCCTCCACTCTCACAATTTAATCCATTTTCTTTTGCTCTTCATTTAACCTGAGCAGGAAAAGCTAAATATAAATTCCAAAAAATCATTAGCTGGTTGCCATTCAGGTGTTTTATGTCTTAAGTTGTCTGTCTGACTTAAACTGTAAGTCTCTAGAGTGGAGGCTGTATTTTCTTTGACTTGGGATGTGTCAAGGATGCTGTCTGTTTCTGGATCACTACCCTTGTGTGAGCATATGCTGCTCTGCAGAGACTCAGATTCTGGTGTAGCTGGCTTGAAAGTGAGGAAAGGAAAATGAACTTATTAAATTTTAATGTTTGCTGTGATTTTGAAATTGCTCCTCTTTTTTTTTAATCTTGTAAAACAAAAATAACACTAACCAGGATAATAATACTACAGCAAATAATATTATTGCCTGGTATCCAATGTACCTGAGGAAGTTATCTCAGGTATTACAGTTTTGACTTTGGCATGACTTCAATCATGATGTTGCAGTAACGTGGTGTCTACTAGTTAATTTCTTAAGAAAGTGATTCCCAAGTTGAAATGCATGTTATGCATTTATTTGAATGTGTAATCAGGACGTAAGTGCCTCTCTTTGGAGTGTTTCTGAATAACAGTAGGGCATGCTTGAATTAGTAGGAGAACATGAATATGTGTGGTACTCTATTTTAATGTTTTTGATAAAATCAATCTATTCTGTTGACTGTTAAAAGTCGGAATTTCTAAGCTCTGTTCCTTACTGCCATGGGATGGGGAAGGATGTAAGTTAAAAGTTTTTCTGGGTATGTTTTGAACAGATTCTGATGGGCTTTTAAATGTTTATTTCCTGGGTTGATTTTTCAAAAGATACACATTGACACCCCAGTCAAGTTCATTTAAAGCTTCTTTCAGGAATTCTTTGAATTGTCACTTTATCTATAATTATGGAGGTATCAGGAGTCTGCGATTTTTGCCAAATATCACCCATTGATGAACAGAAAGGCAAAGGTGGGAAGGATTAAATGTTTTATTCAGATTCATCATGATATCATAGGGCATGCGGGTTATGCCAGATAAATATCACCATTTGGCTCCTTCCCATAGGACTATGAAATTTGGTATCCTTTGCAATTATATTGCCAGTTTATCTTAATTGACAAGTGTGGAAAATGTCTTATTACCAGACCATGGAAAATGAATTTTAAAAATTGGGGAAGAGGGGAGCGAAAGGGAGTGGGACAGCTTGGGAAATGGGTGTTAATTCTTGATTATCTTGGAGTAGCAAATAATTTTGTGAAGCCTTGGCCCTGTCAATTTAGTATATTGTAAAGTAAAAGTTGGTGGAATGATAAAAATAGTTGTGTCATTTTCTGATGAGATCCTAAGTTTAATCAAATGTATTTAAGAGAATTTGGTGTAAAGTAGTTTAATGAGTGGAGATATAGCATTAAAAAAGTAACTTTCAAGAATTAGGAATCCCATGATAGGGGAGTTTTAGATATTCAAAATCCAGGGCTGAATGGTTTTTATTTTCTGTTTTGTAAAAAGATGCCAAGCCATTAAACATGGGAGTTGGGGGCGGTGTTGTAACAGACTTACCTGTGATGTTGCTTGCTGGCTTGCTCTTTTTTTTTTTTCCTTTCCTCTGGCTATTTCCTGGGTGGGTAGAATTTGAAACTTTTTTTTTTTTTTTTAAAACAAAAGTAATTTTCTGCAGTATACATGCTTTTAATAGTAAGAGCAAAAAGAAGAAAATAAAAATTAGCTATAATTTTTGTTACCCAGAGGTGAAACCAATGTTTAACATTTTGGTCTAAACTCTTCCAGTTTGTTTTTTATGAATATATTCATGTGGATAGAAATAGGTTTTGCTTCATTTTGTCATTTTTTTTTCACTCAGTGGATCCTGAACATCTTTTAATATTAATATTCCTACAGTGTAATTTTTAAATATATATATTTTTTAAGAAAAATGATCTTAAATATAATATTACATGCAATAAACATTAATATTTCAAGAAAAAAAGATTTTAAGTATAATATTATTGGCACAATTGTACTAACATAGTATGATATCACAAAGTTATAGGAAATATTAAAAATCTGCAAGTAATAGAATTACTTCTATTACATTCATACACACACACACACACACACACACACACCTGGAATGGGTGGATTATGTACTTTACAGAAGATAAGCCATGTTCCTCTGCTGGGCTGACAAAATTCTTTTGGCAATTGATAACAAAAATATATATATTCCCTCCCCTCCCCCCCTCTGGCTTTCTACAATGTAATTTTTAATGACTGAATAATATCCTCTACAGAGTAATGTAACTTAAGGAGTCTATTTTGAACCAGAAAAACCAAAGACTTCTCTAATGTTATGGTCAGAGTTTTATTCACTTTTCAAATATTTAAAAGGAGTGTGGTAAATAGGACAGTTTTTATTATATATTATTTTTATTTATTTTGAATATTTTTATTTATTTCAGAGAGGAAGGGAGAGGGAGAGAGAGATAGAAGCATCAGCGATGAGAGAGAATCCTTGATTTGCTGCCTCATACATGCCCCACACTGGCGAATGAG
>NW_006296634.1:1808265-1810426 GCF_000327345.1 Myotis davidii | reverse complement strand
AAAAAAAATATGTTTATTGATTTCAGAGAGGAAGGATGAGGGGGGAAAAGAGAAACATCAGTGATGAGAGAGACTCATTGATTGCCTGCCTCCTGCACACACCCTCCTGGGGATGGAGCCCACAGCCGGGCACGAGCCCCAACCAGAATTGAACCGTGACTTCCTGGTTCATAGGTCTACACTCAATCATTGAACCACACTGTCTGAGCAGGACAGTTTTTATTTTAAAGACTGAAGGCTGGGGAGAAATTAACTGGGGAACTTAAGTGCATGTATGTATATATGCCTAGCCTGTGGACACAGCTGATAGTGTAGTGAAGGCCTGGGAGGGGCAGGTGAAGGGTGGGAGGGGGTCAGTGGAAAAAACAAAGGGGATATCTGTAATACTTTGAACAATAAAGGTAAAAAAAACGACTTCGGTAAAAAATACAAGACTGAGGGCTGTAATTGATAACAAGTGTAATATGAGATATTTGAGGAGAAAAAAACTTTTTTAAAAAAATATATTTTTTACAGAGTAAGGGAGAGGGATAAAGAGTTAGGAACATCAATGAGAGAGAAACATTGATCAGCTGCTTCCTGCACACCCCCTACTGGGGATGTGCCTGCAACCAAGGTACATGCCCTTGACCGGAATCGAACCTGGGACCCTTCAGTCCGCAGGCCGACGCTCTATCCACTGAGCAAACCAGTCAGGGCAGAAAAAAACTTTTAAAATCATTTTAAGGTAAAGAGACAAAAGAAACTTGAGCACGGACATCTGGGAAATCTGTGGGAGAAGAGGAATTAGAATTCCACTTAATGGCCATGAAATTGCTTCTGAAATGAATAAATAATTTGAACATGTTGATGGTAAATGTCTTTTAACTCTTCTGGAAGCTTCTGTCATTTCCACACAGGCTGTTTTTTGCTGCTTCTCAAAAGCACATTCAGGTGGATGTCTAAAAACATCTTTGTTGGATTTGGCAATTTATAACAAACAGTATGCTCTCATAAAATGTTTTATTTAAGAAATGTCTATTTAAAGTCTCTGTAACAGTTGAACTTCTACAGCAACTAAACAAAATATAATGACATGTGATTGGGCCGCATATGCCTCCTCCCCCTTATTTTACCATCTATATTTTAGATAAGCGTTCAAGACAGATGATTCACAAAGCGTTCATATTTCATAATGTATGCTAATTTTACTTTTTCTTTTTGTAGTGACTCTAATTGCCATGAGTTTTTTATACCGTAGAAAAATATTTTGTATATAGACATTTTGATTGATTTAGGTTATTCCTTTCTAGGAAACCCTGAGTTTTATGTGTCATAGACATGGATTAAAGATATTTTACATTTTTTGATCATTTAAAAACTTTTCTTTAGTGTGTGTGTGTGTGTGTGTGTGTGTGTATAATAGAAAATTTAAGGAAAGCACATGAACATAAACAGCAGGAAATAATCACCCGCAGGCTATGTCACCTCATGATATACTACCTGTGTTAATATTGTCGTGTTTATTGGTGTGGTCTTCCTCATCCCATCTTTATAACATAAACACATTGTGTTCTCCAATCTCATTGTGCGGTATAAATTGTCCCATATCTATTTAAGGTGCAAATAAAATTTTTACCCATTAATAAAGATACCTGGAATGGATGGATTATGTACTTTTACCGAAGATAAGCCATGTTCCTCTGATGGGCGGACATAATTCTTATATTTTTTTTGGACCTCAAGGTAGAAATGAACATACTAGAAGTATCCTTAGTATTATTTGCTCTATCTATTGGATCTCCTTGGAGGACTTTTGAAGGCTGTAGAGCTACAGCCTTCAAAAGGTCCTATTTACATAGGACCCTCCCTATGGTATTGTGGTTGGGAGCTGTTCTTGAAGTATGATGTGAACTTTTTTGTATGTGGAGTTGTAAATGGGATAGGTGAGGCAGATGACAAGTTGCTAAAAACAGGAAGGAACCTCAGGTTGGCTTAATGCCTTAAAAAAAAAAAGATGGAAATGTTAATGCTCAACAAGTAGAACTACTATAAGTCAAGCTTTTTTTTAAAAAATAAATCTTTATTGTTCAGATTATTACAGTTGTTCCTCTCCCTTTCTCCCCGTTGACCCCCTCCAGCCCACTCCTGCCCCTGCCCTAGGCCTTCACCACCCACTTAT
>NW_006296634.1:1798727-1808095 GCF_000327345.1 Myotis davidii | reverse complement strand
TCACTTTGAATATTTCTTGCCACTCCCTTCTGGCCTGCATAGTTTCTGTTGAGAAATCAGCTGACAGTCGTATGGGCACTCCCTTGTAGGTAACTAACTGCTTTTCTCTTGCTGCTTTTCAGATTCTCTCTTTGTCTTTTGTCCTTGGCATTTTAATTATGATGTGTCTGTCCAGCAAGTAAACTACTGTAAGTCAAGCTTTGTTTGTAGCTATTACCACAAAAGGACCAGTTAGGTTTGACTACTTTTTACGCTATGGAGAATGAGTGAAGGAGGCTCCCTCTTTACTGCTTCAACATTACAAATTAAAAGCTAGTTTTCCTTCATGCTTTAAGAAAATTGCTAGCATAACTTTATTTCTAAAAATGTGAGAAACAATTGGTGTATGTATAATGATCATGTTCTGAACAGATTTAAGAATTGAAGATAGTAGATAGGTAGTGTGAAAGCAGCATGGAAGTATTTGTTGAGCTTCACATTTATTACCTCATTTAATTTTCAAAACAACCCAGTGAGGTGGCAGATGGTATTCTCATTTTATGGAAAACAGGTAGAGATAAAGCAACTGAAAGGCACACAGCTGCCAAATAACCAAGTTTGGGATTCAGATCCAATTCCAATACCTTGTTTTATCTGTACCAGACAGTGTTCTGGGAGAATAATGTACAGTTGCCTCTTGAATAACACGAAGATTAGGGGCACTGACCCCTATGCAGTCAAATCTGGGTATAACATTTGACTCCCCTATAACTTAGTTGTCTCTTGGTATCTGCTGGGTATTGGTTCCAGGACCCCTGGCACAGATACCAAAATCCAAGGATGCTCAAATCTTCTATATAAAATGGCATAGATCAGTGCAAATAGTTTTTCTTCCTTATCTGTGCACTCCCAACTGCAGATTGAAACAGTGCAGGTATTTATTGAAAAAAGAAAAAAAGTTACGTTTATGTGGACCTGTGCAAACCCTTGTTCAAGGGTCAAGTGTATATTCATTAACATTACTTTGTGACATTATTCGTTTTAAAGAAGCAGCATAATAGAATATCTCATGTTTTCTAGGCTCATGTTAAAAAAGAAAAACCAAGCTTTCTTTTTTTATTTTTACTGTCTCTCATGCACACAAACACCTTACAGTTTTCAGACCTGTCCTTTCCTTATAACTTTTTAAAAAGTTGGATTGCTTTGAAGAGAATTCACTCAAGATATTTGATGCTTTAGAGAGGCCTTGATCTTGTCCTAATGTAGAACTCTGTGTTTTTTTGTTTACCTCCTTTACAATTGCCCTTGGTTCTTGTTTTGCTCCAGAGGAACTTAACTTTTGTCTTCAGCTTAGTGAGGAGAGAATGCCAGTGGATGAGTATGTTGACAGATCTGATTTCATGACAGATAGAACAAAAGTAGTGGGTTCTGAAGTTTCATCTTCTTTATGTCTTAGTTAATACCTAATGTAGTGTAGTTGACTAGAGACAATTGGGACCAGGCCAGAAGACCCAGTTATATAATTAACCTTTACTGCTGATCATGTGACTATGGACAGATTACTTGTCTTCCTCAGTTTTCCCAATTTGCCTTTTTGTATGAGAAAAGAGTGCTTTTGATAACTCTTAAAACTATGCTTAAACAAATATAAACTTGTTATATTTTATTGTTTTTAAAGGACTCTTGATTTTTTATATATATTGTTTTGTGTTTTAAAAAAAATATTTTTACTGATTTCAGAGAGGAAGGGAGAGTGAAAGAGAGATAGAAACATCAATGATGAGAGAGAATCATTGATCAGCTGTCTCCTGCACGCCCCCTACTGGGGATTGAGCCCACAACCCAGGCATGTGCCCTAACCAGGAATTGAACCTAGACCTCCCAGCTCATAGGTTGAAGCTCCACCACTGAGCCACACCAGCTTGGCTATATGTTTTTTTAAACTAAAAAGAATTGACAAATTTATTTTCTCATTTCACAACACAAATGAAAATTGTTTTATTTTTTGGCCCACTACTCCCCTCCAAAACTATTCTCTATTTGATAGCAAGAGGGAGTGAATCTTCCTGTTCTTGTTTTCTATTAGAAAACACCCAGAGTCATAGTACTACGAACTCCTGGTGAAGTAGAACAAGTAATATAAAACTGATAGAAAGAGACTCCCCTATTTCCTTATCTCTCTGGTTGAGTCATTTCTGGTGGAGTGGGGCACCATCATGGGACTGGTGGGAAGTCTCATCATTGGGGGCCCAAGCATCATTGTATGTGCCCTCCCATAGGCAGCTTCATTTCAGGAGCAGGTCCCACTGGCATCATCCCAGGAGTAGGAGGACCTAGAAGACTGGAGGTGAGGGGGGTGGGGGAGATGGGATCATTGCCCCCTGCAGAAAGAGGAACCGAGAATGGAGTAGGGGGTATCTTTCCTTGCGGAAATGCTCGGTTGTTTTGTCAATCAGGCTCTGAGCCTACTCTTTCATCCATTTCTGATAGTAGTTGTTCACATTCTTTTTGTGTTTCCTACCAGTGCAATGTGTCTTTTTTTATAGATGGAGACTCATGGGTGAGGCATGTATCACAGTAGTCACAATAAAACATGGGCAAGTTGTTCTGCAGACCATTGGTCACGCCATTCCATGCTGCTGGAAATGACCTGTATAATTTTAACTAGAGGCTTGGTACACGAAATTTGTGCACTGGGTGGGGGGAGGAGGGGAGTACCTCAGCCCAGCCTGTGCCCTCTTGCAGTCCGTGAGCCCTCGGGGGATGTCCAACTGACGGCTTTGGCTCGTTTCCCGTGAGGAGCGGGCCGAAGCCAGCAGTTGGACATCCTTAGCACTGCCATGGAGGTGGGAGAGGCTCCTGCCACCGCCGCTGCACTCACCAGCCGTGAGCCTGGCTTCTGGCTGAGCGGTGCTTCCCCTGTGGGAGCACACTGACCACCAGGGGGGCAGCTCCTATGTTGAATGTCTGCCCATGGGTGGTCAGTACATATTGTAGCGACCAGCCATTCCATTGTTCGATCGATTTGCATATTAGCCTTTTATTATATAGGACATATTAAACATCTCAAGTCATTTTTAGTGTCATACTCCTTTTACAGAGATGACCTTTAAGGGAAATTTGAGGTCCTTGGTTTTCGCTAGTGGCTGTTTACAAATTTGTTCATTGTTTTGTGAGTAGAGAAAATCTGAATGTTATTCATGAATTAAGGATTTGCCATTATTATGGCTGTGAGTTAAAAGAGATTAGAGTGGATGTAAATATATTTCATTTACTTTGTTTCTTTCAGTTCCACATATTTGTTGTCATTTGATCCAATATTATTTTGGAATGATATGCTAGCTGTCAAAGGCATGAAACTGTTTAAGAAGAACCTGGTGGAAATGAGAATTGAGAAGGTGGAGGAGGAGGAGGGGTGGAGGAAGTTATAGTGAAAGAGAAATTAGAATTGGTGGAAAATGAGGAATTAGTACAGCGAGGTTAAGTGATGAACATTACATTTAGTTATTTATAAGACTTTTCACTAGTCTGTTCAAATATAAGCTAGTCAATTGGAGAATTTTGATTCATTTAGTTGGACTATAGTTTTAAGGAAACTACTTTAAATTCATCCAGTTCTGCCACAGTTCTTATATTTACCTCAGGTTAACACTTTTTTTTATTTCCAATAGTAACTGCTTCAGTTTCTTCCAATATCCTCACCTGTTGTTTCTATTGACACCCTGCTCATTTTTTAGGAGAACCTCATATACTGTTTCTGAGAAAATGGAGATTCCCCCAACTGGAAGTCTCTTGCTATCTCTACTTTCACTTCTTATCTGAGGGTAAAAGAATTCCTCCTTCTCATTTTATGACTGTCATTTCCTTCTGTGGTCCTGTTATGTGTGTTTCTCTTTGTAATCTAGAGTATTCAATCTTCAATTATCTCTTTATTGTCTTTTTGCCTTCCTCTCACCCTCAGTCTATCTGTAATTAATTCCAACAATGATAGTAGATAGCATGGGAGAGCATGCACTGTTCTAAGCACTCAGAGAACATTTAGTTTCATATCCACAGCACTCCTGGAAGGTAAATACAGACAGTCCTCACCTTGCATGATTCCAGTGTGCACAAATACCACATTTTGTTTATCCATACATTAGTGGTAGATGTTTGGGTTGTTTCCACATTTCATCTATTATGAGCAGTCCTGCTGTGAACTTATTCATGTATAAATTTTTTGTGTAGACATGTTTTCAGTTCTCTTGTATATATACTTAGGAGTGGAATTGCTGGTCACATGGTAACTACATTTTTTTGAGGAATTTCCAAAGTGGCTGTATCATTTTACTTTTCCACCAATGGAATATGAAGTTTTCAATTTCTCCACATAGTCACCAGCATTTCTTATTATCTGCCTTTTTGGTTATATGAAGTGATATCTCATTGTGATTTTGATGTGCATTGCCCTTATGGCTATTGAACGTTTTTTCATGTTCTTATTAGCCATTTATGTATCTTCTTTGGAGAAATGTATATATAATTTCTTTGCCTATTTTAAATTGTATTATTTATCTTTTTATTGTGAAAGTTCTTTATATGTTGTGGATACTAGATTCTTACCAGGTATATGGTTTTCAAAAATTTTCTTCCATTCTGTGGGTCTTTTCGTTTTCTTGATAGTGGCCTTTGAAGGACAAAATTTTAAATTTTGATGATGTTCAATGTATTTTTTCTGCTGTTTATGCTTTTGGTGTCATAGTTAAGAAACCATTGCCAGAGGTCATGAAAACTTCTATCAATGTTTTCTTATAAGTGTTTTATAGTTGTAGCTCCACATTTAGGTTTTGATCTATTTTGAAAGTATATGGTGTGAGGTAGGAGTCCAACTTTTTTCTTTTGCATATGGATATCTAGCTGTCCTATCAATATTTGTTGAAAAGACTATTTCTTCCCCTATGAAGTGGTATTGCCAGCCTTGTTGAAATTTAACTATATTTCTGGGTTTTCAGTTCTCTTTCATTGATCTGCATGTATGCATTTGATTTTTGTTGACCAGTTTTCTCTTGCAAATTCTTGTCGTCTTGTTTTTGACAGTTCATCATTTTGGTTCTCTTCGTTTCTATTGTCATAGAATATTTCTCCTCAAATTCACAATGTCAAGAGCTCCAGCTTTCTTTTCTTAAGTTTCCCTAATTTATGTGCAGTCATACAGTGCTCTGGCTTTCTTTTCTGTCTCAAGATAACCCTAGTTTGAAACCTTTAAGTAATCTTTGATGCTTTCTTTTCCTTCACCCTTCATAATCTAAGGTTATCATATGATTTGACTCCTGCCTTTATTTTTTTACTTAAATTGTTTAAATTTTCACCCAAGGATATGTTTTTTTTTTATTGTTTGTTTTTTGTTTTTTTTTTAAAGAGAGGAAAAGGGGAGGGAGGGAGGGAAGGAAGAAAGGAAGGAGGGAGAGAAGAAGGGAAAGATAAACATCAATGTGAAAGAGAAACATTGATTGGTTGCCTCTTATATGTGCCCCAAATCAGGATTGAACCAGAAACCTAGGTATGTGCCCTGACCGGGAATTGAACCTGAAACCTTTTGGTGCACGGGATGGTGCTCCAACCAACTGAGCCACCCAGCCAGGGCTTGGCCCCCTCCCTTTATAATTTACTTTTCTTTCCTGGGCTCTCACTGTAGCTTTCTGACCTATCTCTCTGGTTAGGTTTATTGTATTCCTTTTTTAAAAAATTAAATATATTTTATTGAGTTTTTACCGAGAGGAAGGGAGAGGGATAGAGAGTTATAAACATCGATGAGAGAGAAACATCGATCAGCTGCACACCCCCCCTATTGGGGATGTGCCCGGAATCAAGGTACATGCCCTTGACCGGAATCGAACCTGGAACCCTTCAGTCCGCAGGCCGATGCTCTATCCACTGAGCCAAATGGGTTAGGGCTATTGTATTACTTTTGTTAGGTTAATTCTGTGTATCTATGGCATTGAATTTGCTCTTTGGTTTAGGGATTCTTCTTTGTACTCTCTCCAGCCCCATCTTCCATTAATTTGAGAACTCAGCTTCCAGACATGCCTTCTTTTTATATACCTCATCTTGATAAGTAGTTGTAAGAATAAAAGCGTTGGCATTACAAAACCTGGTTGTACCATTTACTATTAGGTAACTGTGATTAAGTTAGTTAACCTACGCTTTAGTTGTCTTACTTGTAAAGAAGGGCTAATATTAGCCTAACTTTCTAGGTGGTTGATATGATTAAATAAAATGTGATAGTGCCATAGAGTGGACATTTAATAAATGTTGGATATTATTATGTTACTTTTTCATTTTTTAAAGTGCTAATTCTTTTAACTCCACTGCCCAAAGTCCTTCCTATCCTTGGAGGGTAGAGTCTATTTCAGAGTGCCTTGTCTTCTATAAAACTTGCTGGTCATTAGTATCTCCTCCTTTGAAACCTTCTAGTACTTTGTGCCTTTCTTACAGCTTGTATGTTAACATGCTACATGATTTCTGTATAATCACATTATACAGAACTTTCTGGACTGTAAACTGTTTGAAAGGAGAGAGAGTCTTGTTTAGCTTTGTTCACTGGCAATTGTTTGTTTTAGTGTGTAATGAAGAAGCTCTCAATAAATAGGTGAAATTCTATTTATTGTATCTCGTTTAATATTAATATTGCCTAAGGCAAAAATCTTTTTCTGTAAGGCTTTTGAGACAACTTCTTCTATGAGTAAATAGCTTTTCCTACTGTCTTCCCATAGCACCATGCCCACAGTGCCATTGTAAGTCTGATTGCATTGTGATACATGCTAATTTGTGAGTCCTTAGAGTATAGGTGCCTTGTCTTAATTAGCTTTTAATTGTTTGCTTGTCTGTCTTTCCCCTTCCATAGAGCTCCATGAGGATATGGGTTGTTTCTTGTGCACTATATCACTACACTTCATACAGTCTTTGATGTATTGTGGGTGTTCAAATATTTGTTAAATAAATAAATAAATAAATAAATAAATGTGCTCTGTCTTTTTAAGTACCATGAGGTAACATTTTAATGTCATGTATCCACATAATAGTTACCATATGTCTGTATCTTCATATTTGTGTATTTTACATACAGAAAAAAACTTTTAACTGTGATATTCTTCATTGTGAGTTATTTCTGACCTAAGAGATATGCAGAGCCCAAGCCTGTCTTTATTCTTAGTATATATGGTGCTTCTAAACCTAATTAATATATGAATCTGAGGATGAATTCCCACCTGCACCCCCAGCAGCTCATGTTATGCAAGTAAATTTGATAGTTAGGAGAAATTTGGTAGATCTCTTCAGAAGTGGCTAGGTTTCTTGAGAGTGTACGTTTTTACATTTGTGGAAGAGAGGAGAGAGTGAATGGCCTTTAAGCTTTAATCTGAAGTGGACACATTCAGTCAAGGGAAGAAGTATATGATTCTCCAAGTACATAAAGAGTCACCATATAGGTACTAACAGTATAACTGGTGGGACAGACATAGCCCTGGTCCTCTAGTTGTTTCCAGTTATAAGAAAAGAGGGACGATATAGGCACCTAAATGATTACTAATAGAAATGAATGACAAAAACTGTTATTTTACAAGTTTCTAGGAAATGTTATATATAAATTTTTAGCACTGTATTTTAGGGTTATATAAACTGGATATTCCTAATAACTATAGTAAAATGTATGTTTTTAGCTTAATTTTCTTTATTATGGATATAATACTTGTTTGTTATATAAAATGTAGTTTTTTTAACCCCTTACTTCAATCTTTCTTTTTTAAACCCAGATTACACACATTTATAATTTCTTTTTTTCTGTTTAAGGTTCCATCATATGCCTTAACATTTTTTTCATATATATGTTTATATTTGCAGAATAGTCAATTATAAGTTAAATCATAGTTTATTTAACTAGATGCTTATTGTTGAGCATTTGATTTCTTAGCAATGTTTTACTATGAGAAAAATGAATGCCAGTCACTGAACTCTGTCTTCCATATACCAGTGAGTCTCTGTTACTGTTAGAGCTGTACACATGGAATAGTTGGGATGGTTAATGAAGTGTGGTGGTCCTGCATAATGGTTCCTATATTTATGTATAATTCTGTGGATGTGAGAATAAATTGCATTAGGTCCATTTTTTCTCCCACTCAAATCTTGGATTTAGTTTTCTTAGGATACATATAATGTTCCCTTTTGAAAGGAGTATTATTAGATTATTGGAAAGAAGTATTTTTTAAGACTTTTGATATATAGTACCAAATCATTTTCCAAATATTGTGCTTTCACTAGCAACATATGAGGGTGCTTTTCTCTTAGTAACAGCTCTAAAACAAATGAAAGAAAAACACAACAACAAAAATAAAAATCTTAAACTAAATTTCATGCATGAAATATACAAAGCTTGAACTATTTTATTTCACTTATTTTATTTTTTTTAATCCTCACCCCAGGATATTTTTCCATTGATTTTTAGGGAGTGGGAGAGAGAGGGAAAGAAACATTGACGTGAGAGAAACACATCGATTGGTTGCCTCCTGCATGCACCCGAACAGGGCCCTTGGCCAGAATCAAACCCAGGACCCTTCAGTCTGCAAGCTGACGCTCTATCCACTGACCCAAACTGGCCAGGGCTATTTTATTTTTTGGCTCATTTCTGCTGTTTGTTTTCTTCATTCTGTAAAACAGGTGATTTGATGAAGAGTGCTGCGGGAGAGTTTGCAGATGATCCCTGCTCTTCTGTGAAGCGTGGCAACATGGTTCGGGCAGCTCGAGCTTTGCTTTCTGCTGTTACCCGGCTGCTTATTTTGGCTGACATGGCAGATGTCTACAAATTACTTGTTCAGCTGAAAGTTGTAAGTACAGGCTGTGTCTGTAATTTGTTTTCTCTATCACAGTGAAAGTGCTACTGGCCATACTTAATTCAGGATTCCTTGGGATATGGAGTGGTTTACCTAAATTCACCAGGGATGTTTTTGTTTCATTTCCACTTATTCCTTTATTCCAATAGTATTTCATACAGGTTCTACTGTGACCTGTGTTGTCTTGATTCTAATGAAGAACTTGTAGCAAATGTTTTGTTTTGACTCCTTTCTTTTTTGTAATACTGATTAAACATTTCCTTGTACCAGTAGAGTTCCAGAGTTGAGAAACCAAGATATGTTAAATTGTGTCCTTTAAATAGAAATCAGTAATACTGTCCTTTTCAGCTCCCCCAAAGCTCCCATGTAGTAGCTGCTCAAATGTTTGAGTGCCATGTAAACTAGAGAGAAAGTTTGAATTGCTGTCTGAATTGCTGTTGCAGGACATAAAAAATTCTTTATATAAGAATTGCTTAGATTTTTTCTGTTTTTTGGGGGGGTATATTTAATAGGTGGAAGATGGTA
>NW_006296634.1:1796462-1798697 GCF_000327345.1 Myotis davidii | reverse complement strand
CACTGAACAAGACTTAGGAATACAGTATAAAGCCCTGAAACCTGAAGTGGATAAACTCAACATTATGGCAGCTAAAAGGCAACAGGTATAGTCATGATTTAGGGATATATTAAAACTATATTATTACTAGTTTGAAAAATTTATTTTACCTAAGTTTTACAGTACCTCTGTCTGTCAATATAGTGCCATTAAAACATTTTACTATTTTAAAAATTAAGTTGTATTCACGTTATGCTTTTATTTTCAGTCTCTTAAAAATTTTGTTTTAAGTAGCTTGGCAATTTGTGATAGTGTAGGAGAGGTAATAGTTATGTGCATTTGAGGATTAACTTGAGTTGATAATGGAATTTATCTCAGGTTTTTAAAAACCTTAAACCAGTTCAAACATACTGGAATGACTTCTATATCAGAAAGTATTTTTCCTCTCTCCCCATATTTTTTCACTATTTATGTATATTTTAGATCTGAGGAGGTGGAGGACCAACTAGTTAGTTATGCATAGATTTTCGAATGGGGCGGGGGTGGGGGGATGTTCACACCGGCATTATTCAAGGCTCAACTGTATTTCTTATTAATTGCTATTAATAGTTTTCATAGTCTTAGAAATTTGTGTTATGTGGCATGTGGATCAATGCTCTTATTTTCAAGCTTTGCTAAATCTTTGGGGGTTTTTTGCTGTTAGAATGCTTTGAAGTCTTCCTGTGCCCTTCCTGTTAGATGCTGTGTGTTAGGTGTGTGTTCTGTAGGGGAGATGCATATGTCACTGTTCAGCCTCCTACAACTTCCAAAGTCCTGATCAAGCTTTTAATTCCTATTTTTAAAGAAGCCCAGAAAAATATCAATTAATATTATTGTTAGCCAATACCTAACCCAGTTAGGATAGTTTACATTGCAGTTCACAGAAAAGCCAGCTCCAAAACTACTTAACAATGGAGGATTTATTTTCTCACTTATTAGAAATCGCAAGTTATATTTCTGACTTCAGGATTGTTAAACTTAAAGGCTTTGCAGTATCAGCAAGGATCCAGGTTCTTGACATTTTCCAGCACTGCCATCTTCATTGCCGGGCACTGGATGGCTGCTGAAGCTTTAGGCATGACATTTATGCACATCAGTATGGCCTGTGAGAAAAAGAAAAATTGTTCCTTATGTCTATAAGCAAATAATCTAGAAGCCCCTAACACATTTGCCCTAAATCTGAATTGTGTAACATAGCCATTCCTCACTAAGCATTGGTAAGAGGAAAGCAGATACTATGTCTGACTCAGAGTAATGAAGATCTACCTTATGGTCCAGGAAGGGGGTAGCTTTCTTGGGGACAGAACACCCAACAAGAGCTCTGACAAACATGAGAAAAATGGGGTCAATACTCTAAATGTCCCGTTTTTGACAGCCTTAGTTTTGAAGACTTCTTAATAACTTCCATTTGGTCATATTTACATTAGTATAAAACTAATGGATTAAATTAATAATATATGTAATATAGTGCCAGGCAGTGGGCAATTGGTGAATAGTAGTTTTTGTTCATATTTCAAGCTAGAAGATGTGATCAGATTGAATCTGCAACACATGTGAGATCCTGTGTTTTTTTTTGTGTGTGTGTGTTTTTTTTACATATGATAATATAGTGAGATTTGGTATACTGTCTGAGTAATATAGTTAGTGTATGATCAATGTACTTTTAGCATTTGTCCTAGTCTTGGCTTATGTCTCTATCACATAAATTTCAAGTAATTTTTTCCTTTTGCTGGGGCTGATTAATCCTTAGAACAGAGGTTCTCAACCTGTGGGTCACGACCCCTTTGGCGGTTGAACGACCCTTTTACAGGGGTCGCCTAAGACCATCCTGCGTATCAGATATTTACATTACAATACATAACAGTAGCAACATTACAGTTATGAAGTAGCAACGAAAATAATTTTATGGTTGGGTCACAACATGAAGGACTGTATTTAAAGGGTCAGAAGGTTGAGAACCACTGCTTTAGAAGAACTTGTTATATATAACTAGAGGCCTGGTGCACAAAAATTTGCACAGGGGGTTTGTCCATCAGCCCAGCATGCACCCTCTCCAATCTGGGACCACTCGAGGGATGTCCGACTGCCCATTTGACTAAACAGGCAGTTGAACATCCCTCTCACAATCCAGGACTGCTGGCTCCGAACTGCTCACCTGCCTGCTTACCTGATTGCCCCTAACCACTTCTGCCTGCCAGCCTGATCACCCCCTAACCA